>NW_028258801.1:0-32965 GCF_982586985.1 Callionymus lyra
CCTCCTTCCATCACTGATCTGATCCAGCCTTACACTCCAGCTCGAGCTCTGAGGTCTGTGGATCAGAATCGGCTGATGGTTCCTGAACACGCTTCTGGACCAGAGGAGAGAATTCCTTCTATCCTGTTGCTCCTAAGCTTTGGAACAATCTTCCTCTCCCTCTGCGCTGTGTTGCTGTGTTGTTTTAAAGTATGTATTTTTAACCGAGTATTGTTTTGATTGATTAAGCACTTTGTGACCCTGGTCTGAGAAAAGCACTTTACAAATAATAATTACTTACTTACTTGTGAAGTCGAGGATAAGTTAACAACGAAAAAATCCTCACCTCACTGAAGTTCTGCTATGGAGCTTTAAGGAAGTTATTTGTCAACCATCCACATATGTTGTTCTTGTAAGACATGAGAGTATCTTCTTTACATACTCTAATAGTTAAGTTAAAACAGAGGAGCTTGATTTTTCCACCATAGCAGCAGACGGAGCTGAGCAGTTGTTTGTGTGTTCAACTATATCAGCAGTTTTGACTCAGATCAGACTCTACTGTACTATGGTGAATTTCCTACGATAACCACGTGTGATGACAAATTTGTCCGTGAAAATAAAGTCAATATATGTTTAATGTTAGCAGATGTTTGTCGCTGTACAAAAAGGGCTTGATTCCAGTACTCTATTTTTACTTTCACATCCTACATTATGTAGTTTATGCCAATGGTGCTTTTTCCTCTACACAGATCCATCCCTTCTCGACCTGACTCGACCTAGCTTGACTCTGTTGCTTTGTGCTTCCACCGGCTCCCATACCTACTCACTCTGGGCATGGCTGTCATAGGATAGTGCCTTGAAACTGGGGGGCTTATGCTGAACTTACCGATCACAAAGCGGTCTCGACAACGTCTACTAACCACGGAACAATTTGGACCAACATACCAACTTCCTTTTTTAAAAATAGGTTTGGTTCTTGTATTGGTAGCCGCGCTGCTGTCTCTTCCGTTATGTCACTCTATGACTATCAGTGGCCGACATTTGGTCAATGTCACCTGTGTAGTACTGGCCCTTGGCTCGATAGGAACCAGAGCGAAGAAGGTACTCATAATAAGGTAAGGTAAGGTAAGGTAGAACTTTATTGATCCCTCAGGAGGTCTCCTTCGGGAAATTGTTTTTTTTTCCAAATTATCCACAGCAAATACAGCAATTTTTCGTAAAAAATAATCAAAATAAAATAAGAAAAAGAACAAAGAGAAATAAAGAGAAAGAACAAGATGATACAATCTAAGTCTAAAGATAAAGATAAAGAACATAGGTCAACATAATAATAGTACCTGCTTTGACGTAAAGTGCTGGTGGAAACGCAACAAAGAGCATGGAAAAAATAGCCTTAATAAACTGGATATTTTAAAGAAGTTGAGAAAAAACACATTTGAATTGTATATTATATCATTTAAAAACTGATATAAAACCAATTTTTAAATTCTTTCAAATCCTTTTGAGGGAAAACAATCCAAAAACATGGCGTTTTTTTTAAGTTTATCTCATAATTAATAATATAAAAAAGTAGCAAATTAAAGTTAAAGTCGGTTGTCTCGAACATTTCTTCATTATCAGTCTTTTTCCATAAGTTTCTTCAACTCTTCGATCCACTAACAGAATTCTCTCGAACACTCTTCCTCCCAGGTAGACATTTCAAATGCGCAGCTTTGATCCTCTTCTTTGATTCAACGCGAATGAAAACCCGACAGCAGCCGCGACTTCACTTATCTGCCGCCGCCATCGACACCTACTTGATGACAAATTACATCCATATCTAGACCCGGGTAGATGGACGTGCTGATAGACTTTCCTCCCGAGGATTCTCTGGACTTGAGAAGAAATAACATAAAGAAAGTGTTCAGCATTAGTTGCCTTTTATTGTAATATGTTTTCTCTTAAAATTGCAGGACTTTGATGTCGGTCTAGATGTTTCTCCGAGGGCCAGAGAGGGGCCTCTGGCGGGCGCAGAGGTCCGGCCACTCAAGGCTACCCTCAAACACCGGGGGGCCGTTCCATTTCCTGTGTCCAGGAAGCTGACTTTTAAGGAAGCACTGTGGGTTCGATTTCTCTCATTTCCTCTTCTAACATCATTCCTGGTTGGAGTGCAGGAATGCAGCTGACGCCGGGAAAGCACCTCCATGGCATCCGACGGACATTTCCTGACTTTAAGGAGCAAGACGTCAACATTGTGAAGCCGGAGTGAGAAAAGCACGTTTGTTCAGGCCGAGACCATCGAGGTTGCGAAGCGAAGCATTTCAAAAACATTGTGGGTTTATGTCCATTGTTGTCGTTTGTGTTAACAAACACAGTTGAACACACAAATCTGGATGGAAACAGTTACTGTAGACACTCAAACAAGAGGCGATTTAGAAACTTGTAAAGCACTTAAATGACTCATTCACACCTATTTAATAATAATTATCATCACTATTACTACTGAGGGCTGAAATCCCTTAGCTGTTTAAGTCGCTGCCTAAAACAAAACAAAGTATATTTACCAAACAGTCCTTAAAGAAAGTAAAGTTTGGTTGTGATATACATTTTTTATTCTTTCTCTCTTAATTGTGTGAATGCTGGGAAGCATTGAGATCCTGTTTTCTTCTGACCTAAACTTTGTGCCACTTCTCCCAAAAATTTTATCCGATTTGAACCATTCAAAATTGTATCAATTCAGCTCGTTTCCGAAATTCGGGACTACTTTCTAGCTTTCTCATTATCTCTTCCACTCTTTCTTTTATTCCTCTCTTTCTACCCCATTCATTTCAATGGGGAAAATAATCAACTCATGCTTCAACTCCTTCCTCTTTTATCTACTACTTCTACTTTTACTACTAATTCCACTACTACTAACACTGCTACTACTTCTACTTTTACTACTAATTCTACTACTACTTTTAATTTTACTACTACTTCTAATTTTACTACTAATTCCACTTCTTCTACTTTAACTACTAATTCCACTAATACTTCCACTACTACTAATACTACTACTACTTCTAATTGTACTAATTCTGCTATGACTTTTATTGTTTTACTACTTATATTTTTACTACTAATTCCACTTCTTCTACTTTAACTACTAATTCCCCTTCAACTTCCACGGCACAGCAGGGTCAGCATTCACACTGCATTTTCTTCTGGAAATACACTCTTTCTAATAATATCTGTGTTTGTCCAACACTCACCGAGCAATTTCCTTTAACTTTTTCCTTCTGTTGGAAGTTTAATTTTAATATTTGACATTGATAAGCTATGTTCCTTATCTTATCTTAAACATTAGTATCTTTATACGTCAAAATATCAACATGAACATCCAACTACTTTGATTTAGGATTACTTTTGATTTTGATTTTTTTAGCATTTGAAACACTGATAATGGCTTAATAATGGAGCAACAGATGGCAGTAGCATTATTATTATTATTATTATTAATATCGAACTTACTTGCACAACAGAAAAAAGTCAATAAAATACAATCAGAAATTTGGAGTCTTTTGAAGGACTTGTACAGGTAACTTTATACAGAAAAAATAAGTACATTCAAATTCAAAATGATACAAGTACATATGTTTTATCCTGGAAAAACAAAAGTTAATTAAAGACAAGATTTTGTAACCAAAAACCAAAAAAAGGTTTTAATCATTCAAAGCACTGTGTCAGCACCTTGTATGAATGATAGGACTTATTCTGGGATTTGCAATTTTTACATATAATATAAATACTGTATATTTGACATAGTCCAAAAACATACTCAGGTTGATGGAAACTTGGGGAAACTGTATGTTTTAAGATTTCTTTTAAATCACACTTTAGGCTGGTTTACGTTACACATTTTATTATAATACTGTGAAACTGTAACTAAAAATCAATTTGGATTTGTTGATTAATACAGTATTTCTGATTCCGTCTTTTATTTCAATATATATTTAGCGATTTAATTCATAAGAATGCTGCGCTAGAGTAGAGTTCATCATTGTCTCTTGACCTCCGTGACCCGAATGTTCCGCCCGAGTCTCAATGCTTTCGCGACACTCTCGGTCATAATTATGTTTCTGGATGATTTTCTAAACTTAAATAAGTGAAAAGGAGACGGTGATGGTGTTAAAACGCCGCTCACGGATCATCGGAGCTGACATAACCCTTTTATACACACAAACTGTCCCTTACACATTCTCACACACACACACACACACTCACTCACACACGGCAATTTTCTCAGATGGCCTATAATCTTACTGGGCTCCATCTTGCCGGCTTAGCCCAGTGGACTGGGGCAGCCGCTGCCAGCTTTCTACCCAAGGAGGGGGAGTCCTGTAGGGGGGCACGAAGGAGCCGCGGGGCCTGGAGGAGCCTCACATGGATTGTATTTGGGAGCCTGAGGCATGAAATGGAATAGGTTTAATCTGTTATCACCTGCAGGGGAGCATCAGGGCCAGCCTCTGACAGACATGGCGGGTGAGGCGGCGGTATAAAAGGGGGCGGGGGGGTCGCGGCACCTCGGTAAATGAAATATCACCCACTACAGGTGGGGAGTGATATTATTTAAATTTCTCTGAAACTCATCTCTTCTGTTTCACCACCAACGGGGCTGACCTGCTTCCACCGATGAAGGATTCATCTGTAAATACATTTTAAAAATGTTGTGGTGTGTTGATGAGGCTTCATGAAACAGTTGATGAGGTATCATGATACAGTTTCTTCATTTTAAAATACCACTAAATGCCTCACTCCGACTTTGAAAATGATGTCAGGTTTCATTGAATTAGTAGATCAGAGTCAAAGATTATAAATCAGAGAGTGACATCTAGTGGTCTTTCAAAATGAAGTCACTGTATCATGATACTTCATCAACTGTTTCATGAAGCCTCATCAACCGTTATTTTACGAGGTTCTCCGAAAACAAAGTAGGTTAATGTTTCTGCTGAAATTTTGATCCAAAAGCATGCCATTGTTTAAGATAAGATAAGTAACAGATTTGTACCGACAGTTTTAATATCCCCTCAAAAAGGATATCAAAACGTATTCGGAATAAAAGTGCTTTCATGTCAGATTATAAAATAACAATTGTAGCATATTTAGCTTGAATTTAATACTTTTTATACTTTTGGCTCCTTTGTTTTTGCTGGATGGCCCCTCAAAACAGCCACTGTATCAAATGTGGCCCCTGAGGAAACTGAGTTTACCACCACTGATCTAGAACAAACCTCTAAGAAGTCTTTCTCCTCAAGATGCAATAAGTCCCTCATCATGACAATGTTTTGTACTTATTACTTTATAAAGTTCGTCTGAAATCTGGGCGAACGAGAGGTTACGAGAGCGGAGTCCATTATGACGTTGTCATGGCTTCACTTCTCCTCCAGCCAGCTGTAATAACTCCCAGCTTTGTTTATACAACAAGTCCCTTGGAGGTGGAGACTTCCAGGATTGATGACGCGGGGTGACACACCTTGATGCTTGTCCAATCACAGCAGAGGGGGCGTGGTTATGTTAAACAGGATTTAATCTCCAGAAGTGTTTTTAGTGGGTGGGATCATTTTTTTAATGTAAATATTTCAATGAAAACATAGTTTTGCACAAACAGACACTGATGATACAATAGAGGTCAAAGATCAATTTAAGACACACTTCAATCAAAACATCACTTGCCCTTTAAAGCTTTTGCAGACGACTCTCGGTGGTCCAAATTTGACTCTTGACATTAGTTTGACACATGTTTTCAATGAACTCTAAAAGAGCCTTGAGTCATATCTCCCGATTCCTAAAGAAAACTTAAAAACCGGTCACACTTGTGTGTAGGCGGCGTCGTTGCCCTCCTCGGTGATGCGTCAGTGGGAATTAAAAACTACAGTCAAAGTTGCAATCTTCACAAGTCGCTGCTCCTCCCGCAGATAAACCACTCAACTCATCGTCGCTTTATGATTCACCCGTCATAGTTTGACGACACCCCGACCTCAACTTCCTGTGATGAAAAGACCGACAGGATACAGGGGCTCCGGTGTGACATTCGGGTGGTGTTCAAGGGGAGTTTTTTTTTTGTTGTTTTTATTTTTTTCACGAGGCAAGTTTCGTCCTTGAAGTGGCTCACCGTCTCTGCTACCGATGTGACGAACAAAATCCATGTCTTCAAGCTTCACACCTTTGTTGCTAATCAGAAGCTAAAATCACTTCACGATGACGTAGTTATGTGAGGAGAGAAAAAATTAAGAATTCATTTGGGTCTTAAAGCTTTTATCTTTTTCGGTTGGAGTCGACTAGATTCTAAACTAACGTGTGGTTGGAAGGTCGGTGGTCTACTTACCCAGTCGAACTGATCTACTTTCCGTGGCAGCCCACGCCGTCGAGACAGATGTGAGGCGGCAAATCTCTCTTAAGGTTATCGTTCATCATTCACGACAGCGGCGTCAAACTCAATAACACGAGGGGCCGAAATCCATTCGCGGTCCGAGTTGGAGGCCAAACGTAAATGTGTATTCACCAAAACAAGAGTCTGGTTTTGATGTTTTTATTTACATTCTTTAAAGCTGAAATTATCTTAATGTTCTCTCTGAGTTCACCAAAAAAATCAAGATCTTTAACCTTATTTTTAAATTATACTTTTTCTTAACTTAAAAACATCTTTATAGATAAGGTAAGGTAAGGTAAGGTAGAGCTTTATTGATCCCTCAGGAGGTCTCCTTCGAGAAATTGTTTTTTTTGTAATAGCCACAGCAAATACAGCAATTTTTCACAAAAAAATAATCAAAATAGAATAAGAACAAGAACAAAGAGAAATAAAGATGAAGATTCATCTACTGTACGTAGACTTTTAGCCAACCTTCCGGCGGGACCACATAAAATTATAAAAAAAAGTATGTCACATGATTTACAACTTAATATTAACTAACTGGATTAACCTATTCGTTAAAGTTTTTTTCCCTGAAATTGCGGGCAATGTTTCCATAATATAAAGGTGCTAATCTGAACCAAACTGATCAATTTTTTAAATGTATTTTTCTCTTCTTTTACCAATTATGGAGAAGTTTTTTATGGAACAAAAGTTCTATTGCTTATAAATTTGAAGTGTTTCCCAACTTAATTTTCTTTAATTCCTAAAGAAATTAACCAAAAAATTAAAAAAGATTGAATTAAAATATAACAGCTATGGGTGAAAAGATAATCTAAGTATTGCCTCTTTTGTTTGTCTTAGAAGAGTCTTTTGTTCCAGTGATTTTGAAATGAAATCCTCCACAAATATCAGTGTCGGTTCTTGTTAAACCAACAAACAAACTTGTCTCCGTGTTTGTTTTCCCACCAAGACCAGATCGGTTCGTTTGAAAGACAATGAGGTAGAACTTTTTTTTTCTTCTAAAAATAGCTCAATGGGAGGAAATGAGATGTCAAAGGTCATGCGATGGAAGTTTAACACTTGAGGTACTTTTCCACACATATAGGAGGTTGTTGGTGTTGGTCGGATCGGTTACGAGATTTAAGTAGTTTCTTAGTTTCTGTGTTTTACAGTTTTGTACGTGTTTGTGGCGACTGGATTAAAAATCGGATTGATGTCCTCGGTGGAAGATTGTTTAAATGATCATATTAATCTAAGTTTGTAAGACTTTAGAAAAAGTAAAACAGATTTGAAAATATAGTAAAAGTAGTATTTCCTTATATAAAAAAAACCTTATTTATGATAGTACCACACTGTAACACTTACACTTGACATTACAGAGGGCATGAGCCAAGGTCTCAAGCAGGGAAGTCTCCATCAAATTTGATTAACTCTCTGTAGTATTTATCTGCTAAGCCTCTGAAGTATTACTCTGCGAGGCTCCTGAGTATTACTTTGCAAAGCTCTGTAGTATTAATCTACAAGTCCCTGTAGTATTACTACGTCAGGCTTTATAGTATTACTCTGCAAGCTTTGTAGTATTACTCTGTGAGTCTCTGTAGTATGACTCTGAGAGGATTTGAAGTATTACTTCACGAGACTCTGAAATATTACTCTGCGAAGCTTTGTAGTATTACTCTGCGAGGCTCTGTAGTATGACTCTGGGAGGATCTAAAGTATTACTTCACGAGACTCTGAAAGATTACTCTGCGAAGCTTTGTAGTATTACTCTGCGAGGCTTTGTAGTATGACTCTGCGGGCTCTGAAGTATTACTTCACGAGACTCTGAAGTATTACTCTATGAAGCTCTGTAGTATTACTATACGAGGCTCTGTAGTATTACTCTGCGAGGCTCTGTAGTATGACTCTGAGAGGATCTGAAGTATTACTTCACGAGACTCTGAAGTATTACTCTATGAAGCTCTGTAGTATTACTATACGAGGCTCTGTAGTATGACTCTGAGAGGATCTGAAGTATTACTTCACGAGACTCTGAAAGATTACTCTGCGAAGCTTTTTAGTATTAATCTGCAAGGCTTTGTAGTATTACTCTATGAAGCTCTGTAGTATTACTATACAAGGCTCTGTAGTATTACTCTGCAAAGGCTCTACTGCACCTTGAGGCCTAATAGTATTACTCTGTGAGGCTCTATAGTATTTATCTGCAAGTCTTTGTAGTTTTGTACAGTTAGGCTTTAATATTACTCTGCGAAGGCGCTTGTGGCTGTGTAGTATTACTGCACCTTGTTGCCCCATAGTACTACTCCACACGTTCCTCCTCACCACAAGACTTCTTAGGCAGATACAAGGTAATGTAACGACATCCTGGTTTGTCGGTACAGTGTATACATCAAAGTCACCTGATGAGTACCTTCACGGTGGCGCCTGTTGCTCAACCGCCGGGCAATACATAGTTAATGAAGCCGGGACGAGTTCCTAGAACAGGTAATGAGCAGAGAAAAGGAATACGCAGGGCAGTTATGGAGGATGTGACATACTGTATTGGGATAGATGGGGTGACTAGAGTTACAGTAGCATCATTGCCGTATCAGCTCTCGTGCTATCGCTAACCAGATCAAATGAGGAAACCCTGACCAAGAACAAGATTAGTGGCTAATCACATGTGATACGATACTCTTGTCGGAGTGCATTCCAAATGATGAGCGGAGAGCCGTGAGTTATCGCTCCGTAAACACTCACCGTTTTATCTTGATGTCGTTTATTTGTATTGCATTTTTTGAGAGTCCATTAGCACACTATGTTGTTGTTTTATATAATAATAATATAATAATAAACATATCAATCAACACAGGTAAACTCGTGTGTACTTCCTGCTCAGGCCACCTTTTATACTTCTGCATTCTTTAACCAGAAATCATGTTAAAATTGTTTCCTGGATGCTTGATCAGACTTGAAGTGAGAAACGTCCTCATAGTTTAACCATGATATAATGATTTCGATTGTACTTTCTATTGCATTCTGGGAGTATGGCCGTCCAGTCTACCTGTTCTGTGACTTTTTTTTTTTTTCAGACCCAAGTTGTGTGTCTTTTCTTTCCATGATCCCATAATATGAAGTTTTTTGGGATGAGGTTTCATGATACAGCGTCATCATCTCGAACGACCACTAGATGTCACTCTGTGCTTTGACATCTTTGGCTCTGATCTACTTATTTATCAAACCTGGCATCCTCTTTTTTTTTTAAACTGAGATTGACATCTAGTGGTCTTTCAAAATGAAGACACTGTATCATGATACATCATCAGCTGTTTCATGAAGCCTCGTCAACACATCGACACCCACATAGATGCCAGTGTTTAAGATAAGGAACAGATTATACAGAGACTTGCGATAACAATAAAACTGACTATCTTTCTAAATTTTGCGATATAATTATTGGAATAAAAGGTTTTATAAATCAGATTCTTTTTCAATAAAACATTTTTTTAGCACCCATCACTACTGAACCTCGACAGCAGAGCTTAAAGCCACCTCTCCTGCAGCAACAGGCGCTCGATTATAATCGTCACTCCCTTTCTCCTGTTTTTTCTCCGCCCGACTTGCGTTTTGAGTTTCCTTCGAACAGTGATATGGACACTTAAGAACTTTTTTTGTTTTTTTATTGAACTATTATGATTAAAAAAAGTTTGATTCTTTCTGTTTTTGCATGTTTTTTAAGTTGTTTGAATCTGCACTTAGGTCCACCTCGAGCCAAAACCTCACAACATTTTTTAATCATTGTATTTGTCACATATATTCAGTTAAAGTTCACAAGGTATTTTCACTTAAAAAAAAAAATACATTAAATTGACCAGTTCTGTACAAATTACCGAAGCATTTAGAAAGATTTTAAACTAAAGTTTGCAGTAAATATGAGATTGTGACACAAACTTTCGGTTGTTAAATCAACACAAAAACATTTGACACCTCGGAATGATGTGCTGCGATTGCTTAAGCGCTTAATCCACTTTAGTGACAGATGACTTATGTCAGAGGAGGATACAGGCTGACAAGGAAACAAATGTTGATCCAGAAGATTTTTTTTTCTTTTCAAAACTTGTATGATAACGAAATTGTTCCGTTTTTTTTGTTTCCTGCTTAGTTCTTCTATTACTTGGCTGCTGCTGCAAATTCAACGTTGATCTTCAGGAAATAAAGAAATGAGTCCCTAACAATCTGACACACACTTTCTTATTTTACAAGAAGACCAAAAATTAAACTCTGTAGAAAAGTTATTAATCCATTATCTTTCCCATGATCCTTTGCTTGAGTTGAATGCTTCGTACTCATGGCGACGATAGGATTTTAGGCCAAAAATAATTGGTGGATGAAACATTGTGAGTAGGCTTGTTTTCAAACTTAAATTTCTCCTAAAAACATGAAAAACATTTTTTACAATTGAGATACAGGTCTGTAAGGAAATGACAACTTTACTGTAATCAATCACCTAGATTTAACACACATTTCAAATAGTCACTTGATTAACTGATAATCTTACATATTTAATTCATATTAAATAATCCTATTCTTGCATTGCATTCACTTAAACTAAACTCAGGTTCACAACTCAAAGGCCGAGGTCACAAAGCCTCACACACACAGAAAGATTAAACAATCCCAGATTCCAGGACGTCTGGACACCTGTCTGAGAATTCACTTTGAAGGACACAAGTCGCTGGGAACAGATTCTTGAAAACAACAACTTTTGGTAAATTTCCACTACGTTCACGTGCGACCGGACATCTTAGAATCAAATGTTTACACTTACTGACCAATCCTACATTCACATTTGACTAGAGACCTGAATATTCTACTATAAAGATCCACCATTTTGTCTGATCTTTGCGTTCTGGCATCCGAAGACGTCTGCGATAGATCTCTCTGCTTGCTAGCGCCCCTGTGCACGTAAGTTTGTCTCTGACTTTTGCATAATTCACTAAACGAGCATTTTTCTTAAACTCATCCATGTGTCTGTCCTTCATTCCATCACCACGTACGAGGCTGGGGAGGGGTCGGTTCATCGGAACACAAAAAACCCCTAACAGGTCATAGGTTCATAAAGGGTTTGTTACCTGGTTGTAATGATTACTGCTGAAAGGTCTTACAAAGTCATATTAGCATGAAACCTTTCAAATCAAGTTGTTTTTTCAGTTAAATTTCCTGAAAAAAATAAGCCTGTAATCTACTAAGAATGAGTAAAACACAAACTTTCCATCAATATTGCAAAGAAACCAGCCCAGACTTCTGCTGATTCAGCAATTGGCCGGACGTATTGTGTCCATAACTCGTTTTGCTATTGTTCTTATCTAAAGGGTGGTCCATAAGAATGATGCCAGTATTAAATCGATCAGTATCAAATCCTTGGTTTAGCTCAATTGTTCTTTACCTACTGCTCTTGACTGAGGGTTCCAACAGTTTGAGGCAAATGCAACAATTTCTAGGACTTTTTAAAATCCCATTTAAAATATAATTTAAGACCATCTACACCATGACGCATACGTGTTGACCTGTACTGCCTTTAGCAATATAGAAAGATGTTGGTTGGATCGCCAATTCCTGTTACATTTACATTTCCCAATCTTGTCAAATGCAAACGTTTAAATGTCACTAGATATAAGAACCAACATAAAAGAGTTTTGATTAAGTTTTGTTTAATCTAAGACTTTTTAATGCCAATTAAAGTGGTAGTGCAACCGTTTTCACCCAATTTCTACTCACACTTATGACGACTAGGGGTTGGGATTATTTTCAGAGTAATTTGTCATTTTTTTAGAGTTATAGAAAAAATGCAAGTAAGTAAGTAAGTAATTTTTATTTGTATAGCGCTTTTCCAGACCAGGGTCACAAAGCGCTTAAACAATTAAAACAATATACATTTAAATGTAAAGACTAATCCTCAGTTGTCTTCATCTTCCATCCGAAAAAGACACAAAAAAAATCCAAATGCTACCATACTGCTCCTCTGTAACGTCCATCTTGTATTAAAGCTCGGTAGGAAAAAATGTTCAGAAAATTAAAGGCTATATTTTAAGCTAGTTTGTAGCATAAAAGAATACGCTAACATGCTACAAAGACAGGTAAGTTCAGTCTACAATGGAAATACTTGCGGTATTTACCTATAAATGCCTTTTAAGACTTTCTAAGGATTAGTGGGAACCATGATACTGCTTAGTAATTACATCTGCCAAGGAGGTTATGTTTTTGCCAGCTTTTTTTATATATATATTGATTTCATTGCGTCTTTGTTCTATAAGTAAAATAATCTCCTTGGCAGAGGAATACACTGTTCAGTGCTTTTTTTGCCTGCTCAACAGAGAAGGAACAGCTGAGGTGTTACATATATTACGACCCCCCTGTAAACACGTCTGAGCGCCGGTTGAGTTTAAAAAAAAAGAAGGTTGGAGGCGCAGTGTGACAGCTCGGCATTGAAGGGCAAAAGTGCTGACATCGGTCTTTTCCCGCCTGCTCCCGCTCCCTTGTTTGGAGTATAAACATGTCAGAAAGTGTGAGAAAGTACGTTCGCAACATCGAGCCGCTCCTTTTGTTTTGGTTCCCAGGGAAAATAATAGCTGATGGTGGCGGCGGGTTCGCTCTTTTTTCTTTCTTTTTTTTTTTTTTTTTTTTTTACGGGTGTGCAGGTGTAACCGACGGAATCATCTTTCTTTTTTAAACAATAAATAAATAAACAACGCTGAGACGATGGGTTTCTCTCTGAGCCGCTAAACAAATTTTCCATCATCAAATTAAGATGCACGATGAGATAATGCGGATGCAAAAAAAAAAAAAGTGACATATTATCGTCCGAGGAAAATGAGAGCTGATAAAGGCCACTGCCTCACTTCTGCGCTCGACAATTACAAAGCTTAATCGTATTTGATCTCGCTGCATTAGCAAACCTTGTTAGCGCGGCCGGAATTATTAGCCAGGAGAGGCTCCGCCCCTTTCCCTTTTACTCCCACTCACATGGGCAGGAAGCGGAAAGCCAGCGGCGTGTCACTCAACCCCAGACAGGAAGTGCCTGGGAGATGTCCACCCTTTAATGCTGCAATTATTCTAACTATTGTTTGGTTTGATAATCGCACTCATTAGCAGGACCACAGGAAGTAGGAAGCTCTTAGCCTTTTTTTTTTCTTTTTTTTTTCTTCCGAGAGGAAACTCTGTGCTCATGGGAAAGCTTGTTTGGTCGCTGCACTTGATCTGTAATTACCTGGAGCTGAACAATTAAGAGAAACTTGAGGGTGGGATGGAAAAAAAAAAATAATAATCTTTTAAACAATTATCTTTAAACAATTCCACAGAAATGTTCCAAAAATAATTTTCTTTCTGGCCTAAAAGTATTTCCCCTTATTTCCAGGTCATGTGTAACTTAACAAATAATATATATTAGTCTTTGTATAAGTAAATAATTAACAAATATAGGTTTAAAAAGGACGGTAAATTTAATCATGTTGTTTTGGTTCAACTTAACAAACTATGCGAAAACATAAGTAACATATATTTTATATGGAAGTAATTCAGTGCCATTATAATATTGTATGGAAGTTTATAAGTGCCATCATAATATTTTATGGAAGTATATAAGTGCCATCATAATATTGTACGGAAGTATATAAGTGCCATCATAATATTGTATGGAAGTATATAATTATAATATTGTATGGAAGTATATCAGTTCCATTATAATATTGTATGGAAGTATGTAAGTGCCATCATAATATTGTATGGAAGTATATCATTATAATATTGTTTGGAAGTATATGAGTTCCATTATACTATTGAATGGAAGTATATAAGTGCCATCATAATATTGTACGGAAGTATATAAGTGCCATCATAATATTGTACGGAAGTATATAAGTGCCATCATAATATTGTATGGAAGTATATAATTATAATATTGTATGGAAGTATATCAGTTCCATTATAATATTGTATGGAAGTATGTAAGTGCCATCATAATATTGTATGGAAGTATATCATTATAATATTGTATGGAAGTATATGAGTTCCATTATACTATTGAATGGAAGTATATAAGTGCCATCATAATATTGTACGGAAGTATATAAGTGCCATCATAATATTGTACGGAAGTATATAAGTGCCATCATAATATTGTATGGAAGTATATAATTATAATATTGTATGGAAGTATATCAGTTCCATTATAATATTGTATGGAAGTATGTAAGTGCCATCATAATATTGTATGGAAGTATATCATTATAATATTGTATGGAAGTATATGAGTTCCATTATACTATTGAATGGAAGTATATAAGTGCCATCATAATATTGTACGGAAGTATATAAGTGCCATCATAATATTGTATGGAAGTATATAATTATAATATTGTATGGAAGTATATCAGTTCCATTATAATATTGTATGGAAGCATGTAAGTGCCATCATAATATTGTATGGAAGTATATCATTATAATATTGTATGGAAGTATATGAGTTCCATTATACTATTGAATGGAAGTATATAAGTGCCATTATAATATTGTACGGAAGTATATAAGTGCCATCATAATATTGTACGGAAGTATATAAGTGCCATCATGATATTGTATAGAACTATATTAGTGCCATTATAATATTGTATAGAGGTATATTAGTGCCATAATAATATTGTTTGGAAGTATATTAGTTCCATTATAATATTGTTTGGAAGTATATCAGTGCCATTTTAATATTGTATAGAAGTATATCAGTGCCATTATAATATTGTATGGAAGTATATAAGTGCCATCATAATATTGTACGGAAGTATATAAGTGCCATCATAATATTGTATGGAAGTATATTAGTGCCATTATAATATTGTATAGAGGTATATTAGTGCCATAATAATATTGTTTGGAAGTATATTAGTTCCATTATAATATTGTTTGGAAGTATATCAGTGCCATTTTAATATTGTATAGAAGTATATCAGTGCCATTATAATATTGTATGGAAGTATATAAGTGCCATCATAATATTGTACGGAAGTATATAAGTGCCATCATAATATTGTATAGAACTATATTAGTGCCATTATAATATTGTATAGAGGTATATTAGTGCCATAATAATATTGTTTGGAAGTATATTAGTTCCATTATAATATTGTTTGGAAGTATATCAGTGCCATTTTAATATTGTATAGAAGTATATCAGTGCCATTATAATATTGTATGGAAGTATATAAGTGCCATCATAATATTGTACGGAAGTATATAAGTGCCATCATAATATTGTATGGAAGTTTATTAGTGCCATTATAATATTGTATAGAGGTATATTAGTTCCATTACAATATTGAATGGAAGTATATTAGTTCCATTATAATATTGTATGGAAGTATATCAGTGCCATTTTAATATTGTATAGAAGTATATCAGTGCCATTATAATATTGTATAGAAGTATATCAGTGCCATCATAATATTGTATGGAAGTATATCAGTTCCATTATAATATTGTATGGAAATATATCAGTGCCATCATGTTTTTTTCCTTTCTGTGTTGTAATGTATTTATTTATTATTTATTTATTTATGTAAATGACCATTCCAGGTTAATACGTTTGTATTTACGGGTCCTTTACGTTGAAGTGAAGGAACAGGTTTGAGGGACTGAAGAAGAGCTAAAGTCTTCAAAGGGACTGAATGAAAGAGAACAAGTTGAACAAGCCTTCTATTTTAAAGCAGATAAATTGGTAGTTTTTGTTGGTTAACTGCTAAGTTTACTTGCTACAGGCTTTGAAAAAAAGTTAGTTTATTTGCAGGAAATTATTATGGATTATGGATTTGTAAATGACATTCTGTACGTAAATTACTTTTCTTTTGTAGTTAATAATTAGCAAAAGCTAAGCAATGGAACGGTGATGATTTTAGATTAATAAACATATATTGTTCTGTTTTTTAATAACATAATTGAACCTTTTTTTTTTTAATTAATGAATTTTTTTTTACACACAGAGTTTAATATTTAAAATCCAATCATTAAATAATAATTTATCTAAATTGAATATATTTTAATTCATAGCCTTTTAAATTGAATATAAAAAAAAATGCTAATAGTCTATATCAGTGGAGTCAACCGTGTTCATACAAGGGGCCGAAATCTTAAAAGTCAGTCAAGGTTGGAAAAATATATGTCATACACGAGTTGACACATGGTTGGTACCCATTGTTTATTGGAAGAAAAACCCAAAAATGGTGAATGAATTCATCAGAGAGTAGTAAAAATAAATAAAAAATCAGTCTTTCTTTGAGCCATAGTGGACTTAATGGGAGACGACAAAGAAGGACGTCACAGTTGAAAATAAAAATTATAAGGAATCTGCCATGTTGATGCAAGTCTATTTATTTTTTAATATAATTCTGGAAAACCATGATTCAAAAGAAATGTCTAATTTCAATTTGTTTATTTTTATAGAATTTTTATTTATTGTTACTTTTGTCGTATTCAAGTTATTTCTGTGACTATTATGGGTTTCTTTCTTTCACTAAACGAGGGATTCGGACATTTTCTGACCCTGTGTGCCGGTGCATCACTTGTGGGATGAAAAAACATTTATTACATCATAGCCATGACTTTCCCTAATAAGTGTTTGATGTGACTGAACACGATGTGTGATTCCAAAGGCTTTAAAAAGAATTCTTTACTCATAGTTTCATCATCTTCATTTGGCATTGTAATCAGAGATGCGAAATCCAGATTTTCAGCAGGAAATGTGATGAAAGTTCTATAGAACTTCAATAGAGATGCGTCACTATAATCCCTGTCCCTTCTTGTTCGCAGTGGTGTGAAAGGGTAGTGTGAACAAACCCACACACACATCACCAGAATGATCGCTGGAGAAGAAAACTAGAACAACAAGTCTCAGTGCCAGAAAAAACAACACTTTCTGTGAAGGTTCCAGTTGACAGTGACCAAGTACAGAAATATATCTTCACGTACAAGTTTAGCCTTAATTTAAAAGAGTTTAATTGTCCTTGTTTTGTTTTTTTCCAGCCTAAAGTGCCAATAAAACAGGTCGAGTGCCGCACACACACGTCCTCCACGAGCGCGACTTTAAAACAACAGAAAGGGCCACATTAACATTTGACCCCTGGTCTAATCCGGAGACCTGACACTGTTCCTCGCATTGTCCTGTGATTGTTTCCCTCACAAATGGACGCAGACGCTACGAGAGCGACGATAAAGAGGGAAGAAAACAGGCTTGAACTGGACGGAAAGAGGAAGCAGATTGTTTTTGTATTTTTCTATCAAGCTCATGGCGGTCTATAAACTTTGTTCTTGTTCTTGTTCTGTGTGGCTGTGTGCTAGCTGGAAAAAAACTATTTCTATCTATCTATCTATCTATCTATCTATCTATCTATCTATCTATCTATCTATCTATCTATCTATCTATCTATCTATCTATCTATCTATCTATCTATCTATCTATCTATCTATCTATCTATCTATCTATCTATCTATCTATCTATCTATCTATCTATCTATCTATCTATCTATCTATCTATCTATCTATCTATCTATCTATCTATCTATCTATCTATCTATCTATCTATCTATCTATCTATCTATCTATCTATCTATCTATCTATCCATCCATCCATCCATCCATCCATCCATCCATCCATCCATCCATCCATCCATCCATCCATCCATCCATCCATCCATCCATCCATCCATCCATCCATCCATCCATCCATCCATCCATCCATCCATCCATCCATCCATCCATCCATCCATCCATCCATCCATCCATCCATCCATCCATCCATCCATCCATCCATCCATCCATCCATCCATCCATCCATCCATCCATCCATCCATCCAAATTCGAAATTTCTGTAACATTTCATTTGTGTTCACATGATCCAACATGACCTGAACTTTGTTTTTGCAACATTGTACCCATTTTAGAAACATTTTTGAACATCTTTCTACTTTTTTGATTGAAAAGTGTTTATCAAATTCTTTAGAAAACTTTAAACAGACTTTAGAAAATCACATTTCAAATTTTGTTCACATGCTCCTCTGTGACCTGAACTTTGGTTTTGCTGCATTTTATTTTTTCATTTTTGAGAAGAACATTTTCTGTTATTCTTCTATCATTTTTTGACACGTCTGAATAGCCCATTTTCGAAATTTGGACAACGTCCACTAGGAAGTTTATTTTTGTAGCATTTCTCCCCATGTTACGAAAAGTATATTTTGGGGCTTTTTCAACTATTTGGGGTGAAAGGATTTAATTTTTTCTTGATTTTTGAGACTTCAGAATATCAGCATTTATTTGGGTTCAAACTGGTTCACCAGGACCTGAACTAGTTTTGTGGACCTACAATTTCTTCAAATGAAATAATGTTTTTGTTTTTCATCGGATCTAAGAGACTTCAGAAAACCACATTTTTGAATTTCTTTGTGTTAAAAATGGTTTGTTGGGACAAACATTTTGGATTTCTGTGTCATTTTTCTTCATTTTCAGAGATAGAAATTTTAGGGGATTTTTTTTTTTAACTTTTTCGATCGAAAAAAAGGGAGTTTCATTCAATTAAATCACATTTTTGTGTTCACGTGTTCTGTCTGGACCTGGATATTGGTTTTGCATTTGTTTTAGGGCATTTTTTTTATTCTATATTGATACAATTTAAAATCTCAAATACTTATCCTAATACATCCTTAAAAAAAATGCCGCCTCTGTTAAACTGACTTTTCAAACAATTAAATCATTAGCGACACTCGGAGCAATAAAAACATTCAACTTTTATAGTTTTACAGGATCGCCGACTTCGAAATGTGCTGAGTCGACACTTTTACGGCTCTTTCTTTGAAAGCCTTCTGGGATGAATGAGACGTAAGAATGCCTTTGATAAACACACTCGTGGCCCCCCTTCAGGGTAAATGAGCTTATTAGGGCAGCCCCGGAGAGACACGCGCGCTCGCACATACCGCTGTGGGGTCAGCTTATTACAGGGGTGCATTAGCCCCCCCGAGGGGGTCGGCCCACTCTCCGTGGAGAGCATGTAATAGTATTTACATTCATTTGCATTGCTGAGGCCCCTCGCCGAGGAGTTTGCTTAGTCATGCTGGGGGACCACCGGTCCTTTTCGGGGTCCGAAGCTACAAAGAGCAGACCCGGTCCAACCCCGACCGGGACCCGGGTGTCGCTTTGTTGTCGTCTTTTTTTGGGGGGGTGGGGGGTCGAGGTGACAATGGTGTCGCCGCCCCAAAACACACCAGGTGAGTCTGTCTGGATCCTTGAGGGAATTGATCAAAAACGACAGCAAATGAAGCCGTTTAGAAAATAATACTTCTATTAAAGAGATTTAATTGATTAAAACAATTGAAAAAAGGCCCAAAACTTAAATGTTTTTATGACAATATGTTAAATTAAACTCTTCATTCTATTCTCAAGAGAAATAATTCATGTATAATTTGACTTTCTCAATAAAAATACATGTTTAATCCTTGTTTTTAATCGAATTTAAATTCTATTTTTGAATGTATTTTTCCTCTCTAATAGCGGAACAACGACAAAGAAATGTGTTTTATTGACTTCTGAGGCAGAGGCGCTGATTCAACAGGTCAATGAGTTCATTTGCAGAACAAAAGGAGTGAAGGAATAAAACCGCGGGGGCTAAATGAGCGCCATGACAAGTGGGTTTGACTCTGTGATGGCTCTCTTCAGGCTGACGGTGAGCGACAGAGACCCCCCCCCCTCTAAACACTCCACCGGACCATGGAAAACAAATAAGCACTTTTCATTTTATTGTGCTGCCTGTGGTTCACTCAGACGACAAAGACACAGGAGGCGATAACTCAAGTGTTTGCTCTCCTCATTACTGCTCTTAGATTTTGTGTTTAAAATTGTTTAAAAGAAAATCTAGGACTCATCTTTCTTACAAACGGCAATTTAAAGTACATTTATCATATTTCTACCAAAGAAAATGTTAAACTAATATGGGGTTTCTATGTTAAATAGTGAGTTAAATAATTGTACATATTTTTTATTGAGCTGTGACAAAATGTTAGGCCTTTATTAATCATGTTTTTTTTTATATGTTTAAAAAATGTTTAAAAGAAAAGCTAGGACAGTTTATTATAGTGTTTTGTTAATTTTATTGTAATGTTTACATTGTCTAAACATTTTTTATCGGCTAAAATTGGTGTTATGTGTCCTACAAGCAGCAATAAAACATTCAAAATCACATTAAGACAATAAATAAAATAAATATATATATAAAAAACATATTTAAAAATAATCAACAAGTAAACTTATATTATTATGTGTTTGTTTTGTCATGGATAATTCAAAAATAACGTTGTTTTTGAATTTAGTTTTGCCATAATTTGTCAGGGATTTTTCCATGTAAACAAAATGTTTCATACAAAAGTGAGGACTAAGTGAAATGATCACTTGAGTGTTTATGTAAACTGTTGAAGTCATTATTTATTTAAGATATTTATTTACTAAAAAGAAATGCAAGTGTGCGTGTTATCTTTCCTTTAAGCAGCAACTTACAGTAAATAAAAAAGAAAATGTATAAAAAACAATTTATTGTATATTTTATAATATTTTGGGTCTTATTTTAGTCATAGATCCTTCAAAAAACATTTTTTTCTGTTTAAATATTGGTCTCAAATACTTACTAACAGTTCTTTTATTACTTCAGTTTGCATTTTTTTCTTAAAATATTTAAAGAAAGTGGGAATTAATTTAATTCATGTTTTGCCAATAGAGTTCTTGTTTTATTTTTAGTTTTTTAGTTTTTTTATTAATATCGACCTATAAACAACTGCTATAAATGTCCCTGTAGGTCAAGTCTTGCCCTCAAGGGCGACTATTTATAAGCTTTATTAAACGAAAATCCCCCCCAGAAAAAATACAAACCTGCCTCCAAAAAAAATAAAAGTCATTCCATGACAACAGACAGAACACAACTCCAATCAGCTTAAACACACACTCTTACAAGGCCATAAACACCACACCCGCGCCTCACACACACACACACACTTAAGGCCATAAACAGGCACTCGGGCCGGGCCCGGCTGTGCTGTCTGCCGTGACAGCCGTCAGCCATAAAGGTTGCAATCACGGTGACCTCTACAGTAGAGGACCCCCCCCACCCCCCGCTCAAAAGAGGGAGCGGGTCCAGTGGGCTGTAAAATCCCTCATCACCACTGTACTGTGTTTCTAAAGGCGGCTCGCGGATTGGGCCCCATAAACAACACGAGGGGGTACCCTATCAGACACATTAGTGTAAGGTGGGACAGATGGAGAGCGGAGATGGCAAAAGGTAGAGACGGGAGACGGACTCGCTGGATGTAATTAAAGCGGGAGTCAGGACCAACAGATGGAGAGGAGTTAACCCCCTTTTTTTTTTTTCTCCCCAATTTTGCAGGAGCTGGCAAGCACAGGAACGCCACTGTGTGTGTGTGTGAGAGTGTGTGTGCGGGCCCCGGTTGTGTGATAAGCACATGTTCCCTTGGGTGAGTGCTTGAGTGATCTAACAGGGGCAATTAATTTGTTTTATATACGATTTAACTCCTCTGAGCTCTGACAAAGGAGGCAGTCCTCTGGGAGCTCTGAATGCTCTCTGATACAAACCAGGACCACAGGGGAGATGCACAATCAGTCAGAATGCCCGTTTATGCCCGAGCTTTCATGTGTACTGCTACTGGGGGGGTGAGGAGGGGGGGCGACATCCACATGTAAACTCATTTCCTCCCGTGAGTAAGGAGCGGCGACTGATGAGGCTAATGACTTGTAGAGGTGACCTACTTATTTAGAGGGAAAAACCGAGGATCTGACACTTTAATCTGAGGGCACATGAAAGGGATCTCAGATTATGAACGCACACGGGATGATTTCCGATAGATTCAAAGATTCCTTTTTCCACCTCATTTTCAGCACCTGCGGAAAAAAAAAGGTGTGACATGATAGCGACAAGACATTTGACTCTTGAAAAAGTTTTAGATCTTTGGGTTTTGGATTCATTTTTTGGGTGTCTGCAGGGTTAGTCGGTTCTCGATCCAATCTTTGTTCCCAATGAAGGGTCGGACCCAGGTAAGGTTAGAGATTATGTCTCTGGCTCTGGCCTGGTTAGATCTTGGACACCTAGTCAAGGCTAGTTGTGGTCGGTAAATGTGTTAAAGAAAATCATTTTATATGTGTCTTGCATTTAAAAGAAACCAGTCCAGGGTATAATAGAATCCATGTGTCACAAAATGTCTTGTTGATTGTTCAACGTCGTAGATAGATAACGTTGACAGGGTTGTGAAGAGACTTTATTTCGATACCATGCGTGGTGTAGTGGTCGTAGATCTGCACGTTAACAGAGAGCTGTTTTTGAAATCCAATGTTTTACATGGACAGAGTGTAGTTGTGTTACAGTTCTGACAGTCATTTCGTTTAGTCCCAAAAGGTGTCCTACCCGTCCATTATATGAATTATAATATTGTAACCCTAATCTAAGACTATAACCCTAATCCTAGCCTCTACTCAAACCCTAACCACAATGCTAACCTGGACCCCTACTCAAACCTAACCCTAACCCTTAACCTAACCTAACGTTACCTAACATATCAACCCTAACCACAAATATTACCCTATCCAATATTCTAAACCTAATCTAAATCTAATCCTAACCTGTACTCAAACCCTAACCACAACGCTAATATTAACTCCTACTCAAACCTAACCCTAACCCTAGCCCCTAACACTAACCCTAACTCTTAACACTACCTAACCCTTACCACAACCATTACCCTATCCACTATTCTAAAACGAATCAAAGCCTAACCCCTAGTCAAACCCTAACCACAACACTAACCTTAACCTCTACTCAAACTAACCCTAATCTTACTTTACCCTAACCCCAACCATTACCCTATCAAATATTCTAAGGCTAACCCTAATCCTAATCTCTACTCAAACACTAACCACAACGTTAACCTTACCCCCTACTCAAACCTAACCCTAATCTTACTTTACCCTAACCCCAACCATTACCCTATCCACTATTCTAAAACTAATCTAAGCCTAACTCAAACCCTAGCCTAAACATAACCCTAATTTAAAATCCCTAACTCTGTCAAAAGTGAATGTACAGGCATAAGAAGTATCAGAGTTCCTTTGGTGATTCCACTGCCTGACATAGACGAGGCATCATAGTATATAGTATTTATCCATTAGCTGTTACAGAGATCGACGTTTGACCTAGAACTCTGGTTACTTATGTCCATCCTCAAAACACAATAGTTTGTGTGAAACATGTTTTCTTTACCTTCAATTTTTATAGAGTGATCTAGTGGCTTCACGTGGATGACAAACCATACAAAAATACATTAGCAGATGCGAGGCTAGGTGTGTGTACGAGGCATCTTTGCAACTGGTTCGTGATTAAAGCCTAATTGTTGACGGTGAATGAAACTGAAGCTGCAACACTCAACACGACAAACCAGTCGCGAAGAAGAGAGAAGCTCCTTTCCTTCGATGGTTATTCACGTTCTACTGTCAGATGGTAATCTGAGGAGACCGAACGACACAAAGGATCAGTTACACACCGAAAGCATATTTGAACAGATAGTGATCAGATCTTGTTAAACACTTTAAAAAATAATCATTACAACAGGTTGTTATGATGGAAAGAAAAAAATAGTCCCCACAGGACCCATCAAGAGCTTCAAGACCCCGGACCCTCAAGTGCACGAATGCTCCTACCCAGGTGCAAAACAAATACATGTAGACTCAAGGACTCATTCATTCCTCGGGCTATTCAATCGTACAATTCTGAGTTCGGGGGCAGGAGTGGAGTGAGAGTATCTTAATGTTCTGTTCTATGTTAGTCTTTGTATCGTCTGCAGTTGATTCAGAACTCTGCAGCGAGAATTCTGACCCGCTCAAGTAGGAGAACTCACATTTCTCCAATCCTTAAAACTCTTCACTGGCTTCCAGTTTCTTTCAGGATCAACTTTAAAATTCTGGTTCTTACTTTCAGATCTATTCATGGTCAGACTCCTCCTTACATCACTGATCTGATCCAGCCTTACACCCCAGCTCGGGCTCTGAGGTCTGTGGATCAGAATCTACTTATGGTTCCACGCACACGGCTCAGGACCAGAGGAGAGAAATCTTTTCAGGCTGTTGCTCCTAAGCTTTGGAACGATCTTCCTCTCTCTTTGCGCTTGATGGAGTCTAATGACTCCTTTAAGAAACACCTTAAGACGTTTCTATTTGTTCAGGCTTTTCCTTGAATTTCTCGAACTCCTGTGTTGTTCTCAGTATTATCTTGATCTTTAAAGTATGTACTTTTTTGAGTATTGTTTTGATTGTCTAAGCGCTTTGTGACCCTGGTCTCGCTATATAAATAAATATTACTTACTTAAAATATTACTTACTTGTATCCTTTGTCTTTGTTGTTTTTCTTTGACCTATGATTCTTTATCTTTATCTTTAGACTTAGATTGTGTCATCTTGTTCTTTTTCTCTTTATGTTCTTCTTCTTATTTTATTTTTTATTTATTATTTTTTATTGTTTATGAAAAATTGCTGGCTATTGGAAAAAAAACAATTTCCCGAAGGAGACCTCCTGAGGGATCAATAAAGTTTTACCTTACCTTACCTTACCTTACCTTACCTTAAGTCACTAAACATCAGCAGTTACTCGAGAGCTTCGCGGGCCATTATCGCCTCATTGATGTTGAGCTGGAGTCAAGGTTATGCATGAGAGGTCAGAGTTCAAGCCCTGTGTGGGTAAACACCACTGATGCAAGCCCCCCCGGCCCCCTTAAAAAAACTATTAACTCCCTCTAATCGTGACTCGTCCCCCCCCCCTTCCCCGTTCAGTCTCATTAAATCCCTCCGCCCCCTTCAAGAACCCTTACGCCGGGCTCGTCTGCAGCCGACCAGTGATGCTATCTGCGTCATATTGGTCTCCAGAGAGGGGACCCGGGACGCTGGGAACCTGGACCCCCAACAGTTCGCTGGAGGCAGCAGGTTTTTTTTTTTGGGTCGATGAGGAGAATGACCCTTTTTTAAAAAAAAAAAAAACAGCTGGAAACACAGAGGTGGACATAGCAGATAGCAACAGGCCTCCATTGTGTCCCGGGCCGTCCCTAATTAAAATAAAACAACCTGGACCTGCCGATAAGCACCAGATGAGTGTCATCAGTCACAAATATGGCGGAGGAGACGATGAGCGGGGGAAACAAAAGGACAAAAGGAAGAAAACCGTGGGAATGATCCGACACACTTGACAGTAGTTCAATCCTCTCCGCCGTCGCCGTCGCCTCGCTGATTGATCAGCAGGACAAAAAACCCGCGGAGAGATATTTAAAGATGATCCCGTTGGTTTCAATTATCATGATAATAGATTGAGCAAAAATGATGTTGACGCTACATACGATCGTCGTTACTGCGCTACACAGATAAATGTCGTCGAGCACTTGTAATTAATCACTCGTGTTTTGGGTTCAATGCTTACGAGAATAAATCAATTTGCTTGTCGAGGGATTTTTTTTTTCTGTAAGAGCTTAACATTTTCATGAAAATGTAGTCTATGCAACAAGTGGTGGAGTGAAGACGGAGCCTCGACCGATCACACCCCTTTTTAGAAGGTCTTTCCAAATTTTTTATTGGATTGACGGTGAAATAAATGCTATATTTACCCACAAATGACTTGACCTATTAGATGCCTTTCACATCTGCAAGTTTCTTGTTCAAAAACTGGTACTAATCTAAGATTAAAGGGACCGTTTTAACCAAATTTCACTAATTTTCTACTCAGCCTCATGTCAACTAAGGCTGGGATTATTTTCAGACTAATCTGTTAATTTTTTAGAGTTAAATGCACCAATGTTTGTTCATTTTAAAGTTGCAACTGGAGCTCACTTGTCATCGACTTCATCTTCGTCCAAAAAGACACTTAAAAACATCCAAATACCTCCATACTGCTCGTCTGTAACATCCATCTTGTATTCAAGCATGAGAAATTGTTAATAAAAACCTTAAATAAATATGTATATTATAAACTTGTTTTTAGCAAACGCTCTCAGCTCCTGCTTGCAGTATTTCCCCATTGAAACACATTGATTTACGCTGCTAGCCTAGCAGCTTGTGCTAAAAACTAGCTTAAAATATAGACAGATAGATAGTTAAAAAAAAATTTGTAGCAAATCACCATGTCGAGGCTTCAATACAAGATGGACGTTACAGTCGAGCAGTATGGAGGTATTTGGATGTTTTTAAGTTTGTATTTTTGGATGAAGATGAAGACAAATACAAATGAGATCCAGTTTTTCCAGATTTTCTGAAACTGATTGTACAAGTTTATTTAATAATTCAACAATCAAACATGCGACGACAGTTGCTGATGAGTCGACATAGAACACCATTATGTCAACATTTTCCACTTCTTCCTCGACTTCCTGCTTATTTTGTCAACACAGGATACTAACACCCCCACCTATGATGTCACAGTTCACCAGCTTCGACCCACTTTTGCAGATTTAAAAGCTTGTGAAACAAACCGTTCAGCTTCCAAACCTGTTTTTCTTTTACCTGTCTGAACAAACTGAAACTTATGTCCAAGGAAACCAACTATGTTGGTTCGAAAGAGCCTCAAAAATGATGGTTATTAGCAAGACTCACTCGGACAGGCAACTTCTCCATAACTGTTTTCTTCACAGTTATAATCTTAGCACGTGTCTCTACTTTTAAATTGAGAGAGAGCTAAATATTGTGAGTTAATATTGCCATCTCCATAAATACGTCAGAAAATACTGCTGAATCAGCACTTCTTTGTAGTCTACCAACCATCGGGTCGCACAGAAACTTGACTTGTTTTTGTTATGGTCGAAAGTATAGAAAATACAAATTCTATATGGAACCATCTTGTTGCAGTCGTCAGTGCAATACTCCCTCTGATTCAATTTCAAGCACTTAACATTCGTATTTCGGCCAGTTATGCTATTTTATTTTCGGTGTTTCTATGGTTAGTGAAAATACATTAAGTAGCCATTTAGTGTCATGGCCTCGTTATTTGTCATTGTATATATGTCTCGAAAATGTGTCCCTCCCATGCATCCATTCCTCTTTGGGACCAGGTTCTACTTGATTGTGCTCTGCCTTCTAACCACGCTTCAGTACTTGGGTGACTTAGGTCAGTCTGTCAAACTGAGCCTGAGAAACCTGGGTGTTGTATTTGACAAAGACATGTCTCTAGTTCAACACTGCAGAAAACTGACCAGAAACTGTTTCATTAAACTGAGAAAAATCTCTAAACTTAGGAAAATGTTGTCACAGCATTATCTGAATTCTGATCCGCATTAGTAGAAGAACTCACATTTCCCCGATCTATTCATGGTCAGGCTCCTCCTTACATCACTGATCTGATCCAGCCTTACACCCCATCTCGGGCTCTGAGGTCTGTGGATCAGAATCTTCTGATGGTTCCTGAACAAGCTTCAGGACCAGAAGGTTTCTCGTAAACAAGGGGTGTCCAAATCAATGACAAACTCATAGGGACCAGATCTTTTGGCAGACTTAGTTGAGGGCCAAACAAAATACTGACCAACAGGAAGTCTGATCCCGATAATGTCTTTTCATTCTTGGAGGTTCAATATTACCAATCTTTCTCTTGGTTTTTCCTCCATCAAACACATCATATCCATGTCCTTTAACACCAGTTTTACTCCCATTGAAAGTATAATTGCTGACATTGATATTATCTGTTGCTCATGTCATCATAATAAGAAGGGGGGGGGTAATCAAAGGGAAGAACAAAACTATATGAAGCCTCAGGCTCGTTTACATATTAAAATCAAGTTCATATCCAGCTGTGGAGTGACTTTGTGTAACAGTCTGGAGACAAAAATAAAACACAAAAGTACAAATATATATCTGTTTAAAAAAAAGGGTACAAAGAAAATGTATAAATAAGTATATATGGAAGAGAACATGTGAGAAATTAAGTATTGTATGTCTACCATGTGTATTCATCCCTGTTTAGCAAATGCTTACATTATACACTATATTATGTTATAGTGTTTATATATTAAGACATGTGTAACAGTACAGATAGGAATCCAGTAGGATCCTACTAGTACAGATTGAAATTCTAATCTACTACTAGTACTAGAGATTGGAATCCTGCTACTGAAATGGGATCTTAATATTGATATAGGTTAGGGTTAGGGTTTGATATAACATTTTAATTTAATCCGAATTTATACTATTAGAATTGGAGATTGTCCTGGTAGAATTCCCATTTGTTTTAGGACAGATTGGAATTCCAATATTCAGATCCCAATACAGTAGTAGGATTCCAATCTGAACTAATAGGATTCCAGATCCTACTGGATTCCAATCTATACTGTGACATATATATGTATTTCTTGTATGGACATCTGTGTAAAAACATGTGGCAATGTGACATAAAAAAAGAACAATTATAAAGGGGTAGTACATTTAAAAAAAAACATACTCCTTTTCGAACTGTAGGGTTGTATTATGTTTGGGTTTTTTTGTTTAATCAGTGTTTTGTTATTTTGTATGTACAAATAAATAACACATTTTTTTGTTTGTTTGAAATAAATAGGTTCATTCATTCATTAATTCATGAATCACTGGCATCTTTATAGGTGAACCCCATGAACATGAATCTACTTTGACACATCAGTTTGACACATGTGATGTTAAAAAAGGTCAATAAAACCACTTTAGGTAGGAAAACTCCATTCTTTAGTGAGGCTTTTTGCAACATAATTCAAAGTTTATTAAAAAATTGCTTGTATTTCCCCACACACAAAAAGGTTGAGTGAATATTTGGTAGATCATTTCGTTTTAAAAATATGATAACAAAAAAGTTTCAGAAAGTGACGTTGGATTTAACTGCTTTACAAAAAGCACTCTCGGCTCGTAGAGCTTTCGAGCGAGTCAAGGATTCTCCTTACCCGGAAACGACCATCAGACCTTAACCCTTTTCGTCTCCGTCTTAATGAGGTGAGAGGCCTTGTTGATCGGTTCGCAGACCCACGTCTGAACATCGCCTCAGGGAATGCTGGGAAATTAAGAACGCGCATTCAGAGCAGGAATCATTAAGAATAATTATACAGCGAGTGGATAAAAGCATCTGTCAAATAAAGAATCCAGCATTAATCAGCCATAAAACCATTAAAAACTCAAATAGAGACTGTTAAGTGGTTTCACCTTCCATGACCTCCAAGCACACATACACACACACACACACACATAAAAAAAAAAAAGTCCAGGTATTTTCAGCAGTTGGGCAGAAAGACATTAAAGTTACGGCTGGAAGAGAACGGCTAAAGCAACAGATTAAGTTTGCTCTGATTTACAGCCGTGTGTCAGATTAGTTCAAGGAATTTAATATAAAGTGATCTATGTGTTTTGGCACCAAGCTGGTGTGACGAAGAGGTTTGATATTAGCAGGCAGAGTCCCGTTAATCTGTCTGATCACCAGCAAATACAAAATAACCAAATCAAGTGGCGTTTAGCTCAAAGAGCTGTCAGTCACGTCCACCAGGATGTGACTGAAGTTGTAACTTGAAATAAGTATTTGTCATTTTTTTAAATGTCTTACATACATTTAATGTATATTAATATATAGACATTACATGTGTATGTCTGTTACAGGGTCACATGTTATCACAGCTATTGAGGCCAGGAATTTGGGGGGAACCTCGACCAGTACCATCCCTTAAAAACACATTTAGTGTCCATTTAATGGATGGAAATGTTTTAAAATGCATTTCAAACTGTTGAGCACGATGTTACACATTTTATAATACATGACATGTTTTAATGTCTTTCATAATATATAGTATATGTCAAGTTTTTAGTCATTTACCAATAATTTCTTTATTCTCCAAAAACATGTTAATTCAAAATGTTCTACTTTTACTATGAAGGATGATAAATCATGAATTGAAGTATAAATACATGTATAAATACACAACAAAATGTATACATAAATTAATTAATGTGTGGATAAATATCAATATGTCAAAATGTCAAAATAAATGAATGACTTCTGATTTAATTTTATCGAAGAACTGTGCTATTTCTATGTATATATAAATTTAGCCATTTATGCATTTAGACTTTTATTTATTTGTACATATATTTATACATCATGTCTTTTATTTATTCATGTATTTAAACATGGTGTCTTTTAGTATTTATTTATTTATACATCTTGTTATGTATTCATTCATTTATACATTTATTTATACTAGTGTCATTTATTGTGCTTCATACTTAACAACCTTAATACTCATAATGTCTTGTTTAAAAAAATAATGTTTGTGTTGTCTCTGGGAAAAGATGAACGACCTCCATGTTTTCTTGGAAGCCATGGAGGTCGTTCACCTTGAGCTAAAGGCAACACAAGGGATACTAAAAAACACATTCACAGGTGACTTCCCACAATTATTTGGTTGGATCTAAAAACTAAAAAATATTTTCCTTTTTTTGGTACACAGGGTTTCATTTTGTTTCAAACTCAGTGGTAAAGTACTTGGCTAAGGCAGTCAATAACCACGCTAGCGGCAGACATTTTGAAATGTATTGTAATATCCGTGACTTTGCAAGCGTTAAGATTAAAAAATTGGTAGCTTTTCTGCCAAAGGTTGTCAAATGTATTTTTGCTCTACGCACCTCTATTGGTTGAATTAATTGAACTAAAAACCAAAAAAATGTCGGCTTTAAAACATCGGCTTTTAAAGCAGCTGGAGCCGACTGTATCCTCTCATCCTTAGTCATCTTGGGGATCTTGAAGGATTTGGTTGTTCCTTTAGCTGAGGATCACGTAATGACTGCTGTCATCGGAATTGCAATAAAAAAAATGAACAGACTTGGCAATATTTGCACATTAATCGTTAATAATTAAAAAAATATATAATTATCTAATTTTACACAGACTTTATTGTCATATAAATGGCAAAAGAACCATGATAAAAAATAAAATAGGATTTAAAAGCCCCAACATTTTTCTTAAATTGATGCCAGTGTATCGAAATATATCGTATCTTAAGCTTTAAGGAAGGAAAAAATATGCTGTTAAATATTAATACATTAATAATAAAGAAATATCAATATATATTGATGTATTGATTTTTCTTAACAGACATAAGGGCTGCTCTTATGTTGGTGACTCCTGATCAAGTGTAGTATTCCTTTTGTATACTGTATCGACTGAGTTTACACCTAGTACACTAGTGGGTATACAGATGAGTATACTTGGAATTATACTTCTTTAGACTTAAAATGTTCTAATATAATGTATAGAAGTATCAAATCAGTATATTTCAAGAACACTACAAGTGCATACTGTATACATTAGTTCTACTTACTATACTTACACTTAAGTATACTTAATTAAATGGACTTTAAGGCTACTTCTTTTTGCTAAGAGTCTACCATTTGTTTCTGCCATTTTTCGTGGATTTCTTCACTGAAAACAACTTGATGTTTGTGTTTGTGGAAAAGCTCGAAACGACATCACTCACGTTGACAAAGCCTCACGCCGACGGCCGCCACAATGGCTCACTGGCACTTCGCTGTTGACCGTAGTGATAGCGCTGATGCTAGCCGTTAGCTCAGCAGCTCAACCGCTCCGCAAAGCCCTTGAGCGCATGAAGGGGCCACAATGCGTGGACCCCTTAAAACACACACAAACAAACACACCGCTTGATTAAATCTGAGCTCGCTTCGTGGCCTCTCACTTTGATGAGCCAAGGAGCCAGAAGTCTGGGTGCTGGATTAAGATGGCTGAACTAGATTCACACACACACACACACACACACACACACGGTCAGTCCCTAGAGGGTCTGACCCTGATCCCCCCATTCATTTACATTGAGTAGCCTTTTTAAGTGAACACAAAGACGGCTGCCACAATGGCGCAAAATCCTTTCAGATTAGCAGGCATACAAAATGGAAAAAAAACAAACACCTGAGAGGGTTCCTTTCGCTTTCCTGGGCCAAGGCTGGAAGGCCTTCTGTAGTCCGGACCTGTTAATAAATTATAGGTGGGGTCTGAAGGAAAGATCTATATTAGAGACGTGCCCGGCTTGTATGACTGAGCTGTGTTGTGTTACACCACTTGATTGTCGCCGCATGCTATTGTGTATGGAAGCTGACACTGCAGGTCTTTCAGGTATAAGCGAAGGCGGATCAGACTGACGTGGACTTGATTTTTCTTAATGAAGCTTCTGGCTTAGTCGCACTATTTCCGTCGTCTACGATTATAGCTGCGCCTATAACTGTTGCACAGGGGCCACGTGCATGCATTTATGTGTCCATTAAAGAGACAAAACACCCAAAATTTCATTTAATTTCTACTCACCCTCATGTCGGTTTGGATTGTTTTCAGAGTAATCTGTTCCTTTTTAGAGTTATGTATGACTTACTAACTTACTTAGAGAAAAAATGTTTGTTCATTTTAATGTAGCTACTGGAGCTCAGTTGTCTTCGTCCAAAAAAGACAAACTTGAAAATATCAAAATACTTCCATAGTGCTCGTCTGTAACGTCCGTCTTGTATAGAAGCCT
>NW_028258802.1:7500-17500 GCF_982586985.1 Callionymus lyra
GGCATTTTTAAACACTTTGCTCTTTTTCCCCCTCTCCCAACCAGGGGGCCTTGGGAGCCTCCTCCTGCGGGGATGGGGAACCAGGGGCCTGGGGAACATTTTCAACACTTTGGGGCATTTTTAAACACTTTGCTCTTTTTTCCCCCTCTCCCAACCAGGGGGCCTGGGGAGCCTCCTCCTGCGGGGATGGGGTACCAGGAGGCCGGGGAACATTATTCAACACTTTGGGGCATTTTTAAACACTTTGCTCTTTTTCCCCCTCTCCCAACCAGGGGGCCTTGGGAGCCTCCTCCTGCGGGGATGGGGAACCAGGGGCCTGGGGAACATTTTCAACACTTTGGGGCATTTTTAAACACTTTGCTCTTTTTCCCCCTCTCCCAACCAGGGGGCCTGGGGAGCCTCCTCCTGCGGGGATGGGGAACCAGGGGCCTGGGGAACATTTTCAACACTTTGGGGCATTTTTAAACACTTTGCTCTTTTTCCCCCTCTCCCAACCAGGGGGCCTTGGGAGCCTCCTCCTGCGGGGATGGGGAACCAGGGGCCTGGGGAACATTTTCAACACTTTGGGGCATTTTTAAACACTTTGCTCTTTTTCCCCCTCTCCCAACCAGGGGGCCTGGGGAGCCTCCTCCTGCGGGGATGGGGAACCAGGGGCCTGGGGAACATTTTCAACACTTTGGGGCATTTTTAAACACTTTGCTCTTTTTCCCCCTCTCCCAACCAGGGGGCCTGGGGAGCCTCCTCCTGCGGGGATGGGGAACCAGGGGCCTGGGGAACATTTTCAACACTTTGGGGCATTTTTAAACACTTTGCTCTTTTTCCCCCTCTCCCAACCAGGGGGCCTTGGGAGCCTCCTCCTGCGGGGATGGGGAACCAGGGGCCTGGGGAACATTTTCAACACTTTGGGGCATTTTTAAACACTTTGCTCTTTTTCCCCCTCTCCCAACCAGGGGGCCTGGGGAGCCTCCTCCTGCGGGGATGGGGAACCAGGGGCCTGGGGAACATTTTCAACACTTTGGGGCATTTTTAAACACTTTGCTCTTTTTCCCCCTCTCCCAACCAGGGGGCCTGGGGAGCCTCCTCCTGCGGGGATGGGGAACCAGGGGCCTGGGGAACATTTTCAACACTTTGGGGCATTTTTAAACACTTTGCTCTTTTTCCCCCTCTCCCAACCAGGGGCCTGGGGAGCCTCCTCCTGCGGGCATGGAGAACCAGGGGGCCTGGGGAGCCTCCTCCTGCGGGGATGGGGAACCAGGGGCCTGGGGGGCCTCCTCCTGCGGGGATGGAGAACCAGGGGGCCTGGGGAGCCTCCTCCTGCGGGGATGGGGAACCAGGGGGCCTGGGGAGCCTCCTCCTGCGGGGATGGGGAACCAGGGGGCCTGGGGAGCCTCCTCCTGCGGGGATGGAGAACCAGGGGGCCTGGGGAGCCTCCTCCTGCGGTCATGGAGAACCAGGGGGCCTGGGGAGCCTCCTCCTGCGGGCATGGAGAACCAGGGGCCTGGGGAGCCTCCTCCTGCGGGGATGGAGAACCAGGGGGCCTGGGGAGCCTCCTCCTGCGGGCATGGAGAACCAGGGGGCCTGGGGAGCCTCCTCCTGCGGGCATGGAGAACCAGGGGGCCTGGGGAGCCTCCTCCTGCGGGGATGGGGAACCAGGGGCCTGGGGAGCCTCCTCCTGCGGGGATGGAGAACCAAGGGGCCTGGGGAGCCTCCTCCTGCGGGCATGGAGAACATGGGGGCCTGGGGAGCCTCCTCCTGCGGGGATGGAGAACCAGGGGGCCTGGGGAGCCTCCTCCTGCGGGCATGGAGAACCAGGGGGCCTGGGGAGCCTCCTCCTGCGGGGATGGGGAACCAGGGGGCCTGGGGAGCCTCCTCCTGCGGGGATGGAGAACCAGGGGGCCTGGGGAGCCTCCTCCTGCGGGCATGGAGAACCAGGGGGCCTGGGGAGCCTCCTCCTGCGGGGATGGAGAACCAGGGCGCCTGGGGAGCCTCCTCCTGCGGGGATGGGGAACCAGGGGGCCTGGGGAGCCTCCTCCTGCGGGGATGGGGAACCAGGGGGCCTGGGGAGCCTCCTCCTGCGGGGATGGAGAACCAGGGGGCCTGGGGAGCCTCCTCCTGCGGTCATGGAGAACCAGGGGGCCTGGGGAGCCTCCTCCTGCGGGCATGGAGAACCAGGGGCCTGGGGAGCCTCCTCCTGCGGGGATGGAGAACCAGGGGGCCTGGGGAGCCTCCTCCTGCGGGCATGGAGAACCAGGGGGCCTGGGGAGCCTCCTCCTGCGGGCATGGAGAACCAGGGGGCCTGGGGAGCCTCCTCCTGCGGGGATGGGGAACCAGGGGCCTGGGGAGCCTCCTCCTGCGGGGATGGAGAACCAAGGGGCCTGGGGAGCCTCCTCCTGCGGGCATGGAGAACATGGGGGCCTGGGGAGCCTCCTCCTGCGGGGATGGAGAACCAGGGGGCCTGGGGAGCCTCCTCCTGCGGGCATGGAGAACCAGGGGGCCTGGGGAGCCTCCTCCTGCGGGGATGGGGAACCAGGGGGCCTGGGGAGCCTCCTCCTGCGGGGATGGAGAACCAGGGGGCCTGGGGAGCCTCCTCCTGCGGGCATGGAGAACCAGGGGGCCTGGGGAGCCTCCTCCTGCGGGGATGGAGAACCAGGGCGCCTGGGGAGCCTCCTCCTGCGGGGATGGAGAACCAGGGGCCTGGGGAGCCTCCTCCTGCGGGGATGGAGAACCAAGGGGCCTGGGGAGCCTCCTCCTGCGGGCATGGAGAACATGGGGGCCTGGGGAGCCTCCTCCTGCGGGGATGGAGAACCAGGGGGCCTGGGGAGCCTCCTCCTGCGGGGATGGGGAACCAGGGGGCCTGGGGAGCCTCCTCCTGCGGTGATGGGGAACCATGGGGCCTGGGGAGCCTCCTCCTGCGGGGATGGAGAACCAGGGGGCCTGGGGAGCCTCCTCCTGCGGGGATGGAGAACCAGGGCGCCTGGGGAGCCTACTCCTGCGGGGATGGAGAACCAAGGGGCCTGGGGAGCCTCCTCCTGCGGGCATGGAGAACATGGGGGCCTGGGGAGCCTCCTCCTGCGGGGATGGAGAACCAGGGGGCCTGGGGAGCCTCCTCCTGCGGGGATGGAGAACCAGGGGGCCTGGGGAGCCTCCTCCTGCGGGCATGGAGAACCAGGGGGCCTGGGGAGCCTCCTCCTGCGGGGATGGGGAACCAGGGGCCTGGGGAGCCTCCTCCTGCGGGCATGGAGAACCAGGGGGCCTGGGGAGCCTCCTCCTGCGGGGATGGGGAACCAGGGGGCCTGGGGAGCCTCCTCCTGCACCAGGGGGCCTGGGGAGCCTCCTCCTGCGGGGATGGGGAACCAGGGGGCCTGGGGAGCCTCCTCCTGCGGTGATGGGGAACCATGGGGCCTGGGGAGCCTCCTCCTGCGGGGATGGGGAACCAGGGGGCCTGGGGAGCCTCCTCCTGCGGGGATGGGGAACCAGGGGCCTGGGGAGCCTCCTCCTGCACCAGGGGGCCTGGGGAGCCTCCTCCTGCGGGGATGGGGAACCAGGGGGCCTGGGGAGCCTCCTCCTGCGGGGATGGGGAACCAGGGGCCTGGGGAACATTTTCAACACTTTGGGGCATTTCACAAGCGCTTCCCTCGCTTACGGCCACACCACCCTGAATGAGCCCGATCTCGTCTGATCTCGGAAGCCAAGCAGGGTCGGGCCCAGTTAGTACTTGGATGGGAGACCGCCTGGGAATACTGGGTGCTGTAAGCATTTTTTTTTGCCATTATTTGTGGGTAGAAAAGTGAGAAAAGTGACCTAAAATAGAACCGGGACTAGGCGGCAGTTCCCCCCACCAGGCGGCGGCATTTGGGGCATTATTTGTGGGTAAGAAAGTGAGAAAAGTGACCTAAAATAGAACCGGGACTAGGCGGCAGTTCCCCCCACCAGGCGGCGGCATTTGGGGCATTATTTGTGGGTCAGAAAGTGAGAAAAGTGACCTAAAATAGAACCGGGACTAGGCGGCAGTTCCCCCCACCAGGCGGCGGCATTTGGGGCATTATTTGTGGGTCAGAAAGTGAGAAAAGTGACCTAAAATAGAACCGGGACTAGGCGGCAGTTCCCCCCACCAGGCGGCGGCATTTGGGGCATTATTTGTGGGTCAGAAAGTGAGAAAAGTGACCTAAAATAGAACCGGGACTAGGCGGCAGTTCCCCCCACCAGGCGGCGGCATTTGGGGCATTATTTGTGGGTCAGAAAGTGAGAAAAGTGACCTAAAATAGAACCGGGACTAGGCGGCAGTTCCCCCCACCAGGCGGCGGCATTTGGGGCATTATTTGTGGGTCAGAAAGTGAGAAAAGTGACCTAAAATAGAACCGGGACTAGGCGGCAGTTCCCCCCACCAGGCGGCGGCATTTGGGGCATTATTTGTGGGTCAGAAAGTGAGAAAAGTGACCTAAAATAGAACCGGGACTAGGCGGCAGTTCCCCCCACCAGGCGGCGGCATTTGGGGCATTATTTGTGGGTCAGAAAGTGAGAAAAGTGACCTAAAATAGAACCGGGACTAGGCGGCAGTTCCCCCCACCAGGCGGCGGCATTTGGGGCATTATTTGTGGGTCAGAAAGTGAGAAAAGTGACCTAAAATAGAACCGGGACTAGGCGGCAGTTCCCCCCACCAGGCGGCGGCATTTGGGGCATTATTTGTGGGTCAGAAAGTGAGAAAAGTGACCTAAAATAGAACCGGGACTAGGCGGCAGTTCCCCCCACCAGGCGGCGGCATTTGGGGCATTATTTGTGGGTCAGAAAGTGAGAAAAGTGACCTAAAATAGAACCGGGACTAGGCGGCAGTTCCCCCCACCAGGCGGCGGCATTTGGGGCATTATTTGTGGGTCAGAAAGTGAGAAAAGTGACCTAAAATAGAACCGGGACTAGGCGGCAGTTCCCCCCACCAGGCGGCGGCATTTGGGGCATTATTTGTGGGTCAGAAAGTGAGAAAAGTGACCTAAAATAGAACCGGGACTAGGCGGCAGTTCCCCCCACCAGGCGGCGGCATTTGGGGCATTATTTGTGGGTCAGAAAGTGAGAAAAGTGACCTAAAATAGAACCGGGACTAGGCGGCAGTTCCCCCACCAGGTGGCGGCATTTGGGGACCCGTAGTGTGGGCAGAAAACTCACCAAAGTGACTTAAAATAGAACCGGTGCAGGCGGCATGTTCCCCCACCAGATGGCGGCATTTGGGGACCCGTAGTGTGGGCAGAAAACTCACCAAAGTGACTTAAAATAGAACCGGTGCAGGCGGCATGTTCCCCCACCAGATGGCGGCATTTGGGGACCCGTAGTGTGGGTAGAAAACTCACCAAAGTGACTTAAAATAGAACCGGTGCAGGCGGCATGTTCCCCCACCAGATGGCGGCATTTGGGGACCCGTAGTGTGGGTAGAAAACTCACCAAAGTGACTTAAAATAGAACCGGTGCAGGCGGCATGTTCCCCCACCAGATGGCGGCATTTGGGGAGCCGTAGTGTGGGCAGAAAACTCACCAAAGTGACTTAAAATAGAACCGGTGCAGGCGGCATGTTCCCCCACCAGATGGCGGCATTTGGGGAGCCGTAGTGTGGGCAGAAAACTCACCAAAGTGACTTAAAATAGAACCGGTGCAGGCGGCATGTTCCCCCACCAGATGGCGGCATTTGGGGACCCGTAGTGTGGGCAGAAAACTCACCAAAGTGACTTAAAATAGAACCGGTGCAGGCGGCATGTTCCCCCACCAGATGGCGGCATTTGGGGAGCCGTAGTGTGGGCAGAAAACGCACCAAAGTGACTTAAAATAGAACCGGTGCAGGCGGCATGTTCCCCCACCAGATGGCGGCATTTGGGGACCCGTAGTGTGGGCAGAAAACTCACCAAAGTGACTTAAAATAGAACCGGTGCAGGCGGCATGTTCCCCCACCAGATGGCGGCATTTGGGGACCTGCAGTGTGGGTAGAAAACTCACCAAAGTGTCCTAAAATAGAACCGGGACCAGGGGGCCTCTTCCCCCACCAGGTGGCGGGCTTGGGGGGCTTGGTTTCCGGGTAGAAAACTCACCAAAGTGTCCTAAAATAGAACCGGGACCAGGGGGCATGCTCCCCCACCAGGCGGCGGGCTTGGGGGGCTTGGTTTGCGGGTAGAAAACTCACCAAAGTGTCCTAAAATAGAACCAGGACCAGGGGGCATGTTCCCCCACCAGGCGGCGGGCTTGGGGGGCTTGGTTTGCGGGTAGAAAACTCACCAAAGTGTCCTAAAATAGAACCGGGACCAGGGGGCCTCTTCCCCCACCAGGCGGCGGGCTTGGGGGGCTTGGTTTGCGGGTAGAAAACTCACCAAAGTGACCTAAAATAGAACCGGGCTAGGCGGCATGTTCCCCCACCAGGCGGCGGGCTTGGGGGGCTTGGTTTGCGGGTAGAAAACTCACCAAAGTGTCCTAAAATAGAACCGGGACCAGGGGGCATGTTCCCCCACCAGGCGGCGGGCTTGGGGGGCTTGGTTTGCGGGTAGAAAACTCACCAAAGTGTCCTAAAATAGAACCGGGACCAGGGGGCATCTTCCCCCACCAGGCGGCGGGCTTGGGGGGCTTGGTTTGCGGGTAGAAAACTCACCAAAGTGTCCTAAAATAGAACCGGGACCAGGGGGCATCTTCCCCCACCAGGCGGCGGGCTTGGGGGGCTTGGTTTGCGGGTAGAAAACTCACCAAAGTGTCCTAAAATAGAACCGGGACCAGGGGGCCTCTTCCCCCACCAGGCGGCGGGCTTGGGGGGCTTGGTTTGCGGGTAGAAAACTCACCAAAGTGACCTAAAATAGAACCGGGCCAGGCGGCATGCTCCCCCACCAGGCGGCGGGCTTGGGGGGCTTGGTTTGCGGGTAGAAAACTCACCAAAGTATCGGCAAAATAGAACCAGGGAAGGGGGGGATGTCGGTCACAAGGTGCCCGAGTCAGAGAACCAGGAAAACGGACATAAATCCAGAAAACCTCGGTGTCTGACTGCTCCTCAAAAAGTGGTCTTTTTGATGTCACGAGCGCAACCACCTAGAGGTTAATGGGGAGGGATGGTGTGAGCGCAAACGGATTTTTCCTAAGTGTGACTGCTCCTCAAAAAGTGGTCTTTTTGATGTCACGAGCGCAACCACCTAGAGGTTAATGGGGAGGGATGGTGTGAGCGCAAACGGATTTTTCCTAAGTGTGACTGCTCCTCAAAAAGTGGTCTTTTTGATGTCACGAGCGCAACCACCTAGAGGTTAATAGGGAGCGAGTACAACAGGGGAGGGAGTGAATGGGCTCGGACTGTGGCCGAGCCTGGTGCCTCAAAATCGGACAAGGTTGGACTGGAAGCCCGCTGAGAACTCTGGTTCTTTTGCCAGACGAAACGAATTTTTTCCGAGTGTGACTGCTCTGCAAAAAGTGGTCTTTTTGATGTCACGAGCGCAACCACCTAGAGGTTAATGGGGAGGGAGTGGAAAAAACGACAAAGTGTTGAGCTCCGGACCGGGATGGCGGGCGACTCGAGCGGTCATGCCCGACTTTGAGACACTTTGTCGCGGTCATGCGAGCGACCTCCACTGCTCCCCGGAGGTGCCCCGGACCGGGTTGGCGGGTGACTCGAGCGGTCGTGCCCGACTTTGAGACACTTTGTCGCGGTCATGCGGGCGTCCTCCGCCGGTCCCCGGAGGTGCCCCGGACCGGGTTGGCGGGTGACTCGAGCGGTCATGCCCGACTTTGAGACACTTTGTCGCGGTCATGCGGGCGTCCTCCGCCGGTCCCTGGAGGTGCCCCGGACCGGGTTGGCGGGTGACTCGAGCGGTCGTGCCCGACTTTGAGACACTTTGTCGCGGTCATGCGGGCGTCCTCCGCCGGTCCCTGGAGGTGCCCCGGACCGGGTTGGCGGGTGACTCGAGCGGTCGTGCCCGACTTTGAGACACTTTGTCGCGGTCATGCGGGCGTCCTCCGCCGGTCCCCGGAGGTGCCCCGGACCGGGTTGGCGGGTGACTCGAGCGGTCATGCCCGACTTTGAGACACTTTGTCGCGGTCATGCGGGCCTCCTCCGCCGGTCCCTGGAGGTGCCCCGGACCGGGTTGGCGGGTGACTCGAACGGTCATGCCCGACTTTGAGACACTTTGTCGCGGTCATGCGGGCGTCCTCCGCCGGTCCCTGGAGGTGCCCCGGACCGGGTTGGCGGGTGACTCGAGCGGTCGTGCCCGACTTTGAGACACTTTGTCGCGGTCATGCGAGCGACCTCCGCCGGTCCCCGGAGGTTCCCCGGACCGGGTTGGCGGGTGACTCGAACGGTCGTGCCCGACTTTGAGACACTTTGTCGCGGTCATGCGGGCGTCCTCCGCCGGTCCCTGGAGGTGCCCCGGACCGGGTTGGCGGGTGACTCGAGCGGTCGTGCCCGACTTTGAGACACTTTGTCGCGGTCATGCGGGCGTCCTCCGCCGGTCCCTGGAGGTGCCCCGGACCGGGTTGGCGGGTGACTCGAGCGGTCATGCCCGACTTTGAGACACTTTGTCGCGGTCATGCGGGCGTCCTCCGCCGGTCCCTGGAGGTGCCCCGGACCGGGTTGGCGGGTGACTCGAGCGGTCATGCCCGACTTTGAGACACTTTGTCGCGGTCATGCGGGCGTCCTCCGCCGGTCCCTGGAGGTGCCCCGGACCGGGTTGGCGGGTGACTCGAGCGGTCGTGCCCGACTTTGAGACACTTTGTCGCGGTCATGCGGGCGTCCTCCGCCGGTCCCTGGAGGTGCCCCGGACCGGGTTGGCGGGTGACTCGAGCGGTCATGCCCGACTTTGAGACACTTTGCCGCGGTCATGCGGGCGACCTCCGCCGGTCCCTGGAGGTGCCCCGGACCGGGTTGGCGGGTGACTCGAGCGGTCGTGCCCGACTTTGAGACACTTTGCCGCGGTCATGCGGGCGACCTCCGCCGGTCCCTGGATGGCGGGCTCCAGTGAGGTCGGCGGGGGAAGGCTCGGGCTGAGGCCGACTTCGGTGCCTCAAAGTCGGACAAGGTTGGATTGGAAGTCCGCTGTGTTGAGGACCAGTGGCATTCGGTGGTGGAACGCTCAGAACTTGGCCGACATCGGTGCCTCAACGTCGGACAAGGTTGGAGTGGATGACCGCTGATAACTCTGGTTCTTTTGCCAGACGAAAGAAATTTTTCCCGAGTGTGACTGCTCTGAAAAAAGTGGTCTTTTTGATGTCACGAGCGCAACCACCTAGAGGTTAATAGGGAGGCACCATAACAGGAGAGGGAGTGAAAAGGCTCGGAGGGTGGCCGAGCCTGGTGCCTCAAAATCGGACAAGGTTGGAGTGGATGACCGCTGAAAACTCTGGTTCTTTTGCCAGACGAAAGAAATTTTTCCCGAGTGTGACTGCTCTGCAAAAAGTGGTCTTTTTGATGTCACGAGCGCAACCACCTAGAGGTTAATAGGGAGGCACCATAACAGGAGAGGGAGTGAAAAGGCTCGGAGGGTGGCCGAGCCTGGTGCCTCAAAATCGGACAAGGTTGGAGTGGATGACCGCTGAAAACTCTGGTTCTTTTGCCAGACGAAAGAAATTTTTTCCGAGTGTGACTGCTCCTCAAAAAGTGGTCTTTTTGATGTCACGAGCGCAACCACCTAGAGGTTAATAGGGAGGCACCATAACAGGAGAGGGAGTGAAAAGGCTCGGAGGGTGGCCGAGCCTGGTGCCTCAAAGTCGGACAAGGTTGGAGTGGATGACCGCTGAAAACTCTGGTTCTTTTGCCAGACGAAAGAAATTTTTTCCGAGTGTGACTGCTCTGCAAAAAGTGGTCTTTTTGATGTCACGAGCGCAACCACCTAGAGGTTAATAGGGAGGCACCATAACAGGAGAGGGAGTGAAAAGGCTCGGAGGGTGGCCGAGCCTGGTGCCTCAAAATCGGACAAGGTTGGAGTGGATGACCGCTGAAAACTCTGGTTCTTTTGCCAGACGAAAGAAATTTTTTTCCGAGTGTGACTGCTCTGCAAAA
>NW_028258802.1:30000-32773 GCF_982586985.1 Callionymus lyra
GGGGAACCAGGGGGCCTGGGGAGCCTCCTCCTGCGGGGATGGGGAACCAGGGGGCCTGGGGAGCCTCCTCCTGCGGGGATGGAGAACCAGGGGGCCTGGGGAGCCTCCTCCTGCGGTCATGGAGAACCAGGGGGCCTGGGGAGCCTCCTCCTGCGGGCATGGAGAACCAGGGGCCTGGGGAGCCTCCTCCTGCGGGGATGGAGAACCAGGGGGCCTGGGGAGCCTCCTCCTGCGGGCATGGAGAACCAGGGGGCCTGGGGAGCCTCCTCCTGCGGGCATGGAGAACCAGGGGGCCTGGGGAGCCTCCTCCTGCGGGGATGGGGAACCAGGGGCCTGGGGAGCCTCCTCCTGCGGGGATGGAGAACCAAGGGGCCTGGGGAGCCTCCTCCTGCGGGCATGGAGAACATGGGGGCCTGGGGAGCCTCCTCCTGCGGGGATGGAGAACCAGGGGGCCTGGGGAGCCTCCTCCTGCGGGCATGGAGAACCAGGGGGCCTGGGGAGCCTCCTCCTGCGGGGATGGGGAACCAGGGGGCCTGGGGAGCCTCCTCCTGCGGGGATGGAGAACCAGGGGGCCTGGGGAGCCTCCTCCTGCGGGCATGGAGAACCAGGGGGCCTGGGGAGCCTCCTCCTGCGGGGATGGAGAACCAGGGCGCCTGGGGAGCCTCCTCCTGCGGGGATGGGGAACCAGGGGGCCTGGGGAGCCTCCTCCTGCGGGGATGGGGAACCAGGGGGCCTGGGGAGCCTCCTCCTGCGGGGATGGAGAACCAGGGGGCCTGGGGAGCCTCCTCCTGCGGTCATGGAGAACCAGGGGGCCTGGGGAGCCTCCTCCTGCGGGCATGGAGAACCAGGGGCCTGGGGAGCCTCCTCCTGCGGGGATGGAGAACCAGGGGGCCTGGGGAGCCTCCTCCTGCGGGCATGGAGAACCAGGGGGCCTGGGGAGCCTCCTCCTGCGGGCATGGAGAACCAGGGGGCCTGGGGAGCCTCCTCCTGCGGGGATGGGGAACCAGGGGCCTGGGGAGCCTCCTCCTGCGGGGATGGAGAACCAAGGGGCCTGGGGAGCCTCCTCCTGCGGGCATGGAGAACATGGGGGCCTGGGGAGCCTCCTCCTGCGGGGATGGAGAACCAGGGGGCCTGGGGAGCCTCCTCCTGCGGGCATGGAGAACCAGGGGGCCTGGGGAGCCTCCTCCTGCGGGGATGGGGAACCAGGGGGCCTGGGGAGCCTCCTCCTGCGGGGATGGAGAACCAGGGGGCCTGGGGAGCCTCCTCCTGCGGGCATGGAGAACCAGGGGGCCTGGGGAGCCTCCTCCTGCGGGGATGGAGAACCAGGGCGCCTGGGGAGCCTCCTCCTGCGGGGATGGAGAACCAGGGGCCTGGGGAGCCTCCTCCTGCGGGGATGGAGAACCAAGGGGCCTGGGGAGCCTCCTCCTGCGGGCATGGAGAACATGGGGGCCTGGGGAGCCTCCTCCTGCGGGGATGGAGAACCAGGGGGCCTGGGGAGCCTCCTCCTGCGGGGATGGGGAACCAGGGGGCCTGGGGAGCCTCCTCCTGCGGTGATGGGGAACCATGGGGCCTGGGGAGCCTCCTCCTGCGGGGATGGAGAACCAGGGGGCCTGGGGAGCCTCCTCCTGCGGGGATGGAGAACCAGGGCGCCTGGGGAGCCTACTCCTGCGGGGATGGAGAACCAAGGGGCCTGGGGAGCCTCCTCCTGCGGGCATGGAGAACATGGGGGCCTGGGGAGCCTCCTCCTGCGGGGATGGAGAACCAGGGGGCCTGGGGAGCCTCCTCCTGCGGGGATGGAGAACCAGGGGGCCTGGGGAGCCTCCTCCTGCGGGCATGGAGAACCAGGGGGCCTGGGGAGCCTCCTCCTGCGGGGATGGGGAACCAGGGGCCTGGGGAGCCTCCTCCTGCGGGCATGGAGAACCAGGGGGCCTGGGGAGCCTCCTCCTGCGGGGATGGGGAACCAGGGGGCCTGGGGAGCCTCCTCCTGCACCAGGGGGCCTGGGGAGCCTCCTCCTGCGGGGATGGGGAACCAGGGGGCCTGGGGAGCCTCCTCCTGCGGTGATGGGGAACCATGGGGCCTGGGGAGCCTCCTCCTGCGGGGATGGGGAACCAGGGGGCCTGGGGAGCCTCCTCCTGCGGGGATGGGGAACCAGGGGCCTGGGGAGCCTCCTCCTGCACCAGGGGGCCTGGGGAGCCTCCTCCTGCGGGGATGGGGAACCAGGGGGCCTGGGGAGCCTCCTCCTGCGGGGATGGGGAACCAGGGGCCTGGGGAACATTTTCAACACTTTGGGGCATTTCACAAGCGCTTCCCTCGCTTACGGCCACACCACCCTGAATGAGCCCGATCTCGTCTGATCTCGGAAGCCAAGCAGGGTCGGGCCCAGTTAGTACTTGGATGGGAGACCGCCTGGGAATACTGGGTGCTGTAAGCATTTTTTTTTGCCATTATTTGTGGGTAGAAAAGTGAGAAAAGTGACCTAAAATAGAACCGGGACTAGGCGGCAGTTCCCCCCACCAGGCGGCGGCATTTGGGGCATTATTTGTGGGTAAGAAAGTGAGAAAAGTGACCTAAAATAGAACCGGGACTAGGCGGCAGTTCCCCCCACCAGGCGGCGGCATTTGGGGCATTATTTGTGGGTCAGAAAGTGAGAAAAGTGACCTAAAATAGAACCGGGACTAGGCGGCAGTTCCCCCCACCAGGCGGCGGCATTTGGGGCATTATTTGTGGGTCAGAAAGTGAGAAAAGTGACCTAAAATAGAACCGGGACTAGGC
>NW_028258803.1:0-32424 GCF_982586985.1 Callionymus lyra
CTTCTGAGCCAAATAAAATTAAAATCTCTTTCAAAACATGTTTTAGAAAGAGGACATTGTAGTAAAAGAGGAACAACACTTTATAGGGTGGATGTTTGCAGTCTACAAAAAGAAGAAGAAAAAAGGGCTCAGTAACTTTTTATGGTCTAGTGTATCTTTCGCTCTATCCCTTTTAATCTGTCTAAAAGATCATGAAGTTATATAAAAGAGGAATTAAACCTTATAGGCTGGAAGATTGCAGTCGGCGATATAAACAATAAAAAGGGTTTGTCAGGTTTGTGAGTCTGAAGATTGAGTTCTGCAGTCATGTTTCGAAGAAGGTAAGCTATGTTTGCAATAGCCACGTATGGACATTGTTCTTATTAATTTCTCTTTCTTCTCAGAGGCAAAGTGACTATCCTGGTCACAACTCTCTTGGTCATCTGGATGGAGGACCTTGATTTAACAGCTGGATTACCAGATGATCTAGGGATGAATCTGTGTGTGACATCCAGGAAAGAAGTGAAGGAACTCACACATCAGAATCTCACTCGTGTTCCTCCTGATCTCCCCAACTACATCAGGTATCTGGATCTATCTTACAACTTCATCCAGAGACTAAATGGGGATTCATTTTCAAGACTAGTCAAGCTTTGTTTCCTAAAGATCACCAACTGTGGTTTGAAAGAGATTTCGGTTGATACTTTCGATCAGGTCCCAACCCTCAAGGTTCTGAACATTTCCAGCAACAAACTGCTGACCATCCCTGATTTAAAGTTGCCGAACATGGAAAATCTTGACATGTCCGACAATCCTTACCAGAGCTATGCTGTGCCGAGGTCATTTGAGCTCATGAAGAATCTGGAGGTCCTTTCTCTTGGAAGCACAACTGCTCGGTCTGTCACCGCTGATGACTTCAATTCCTTGAAGAGGATCCCTTTGCAACATTTCACTTTAGGAGCTGGAATTCCTTGGCAAAAATATGAGGCGGGAGCCCTTGGAAAATTGTCCATCAAGAAAATGTCGCTCAACTCTTCTTTTTGTGGTCGTTTTGACTTGTTTGACAAAGTTCTACGTGATTTGAACAAGACAAGAGCAACAGCATTGAGATTTATCACTATGTTTTCTGACAACTGTAACCTTGACGTGGACCCTTTCGTTAACTTGAGAACAATGCCAAACATTAAGAATGTAACCTTGGAGTATACCTGGATGAACAGCTCTTTTATGGGAGCACTTGTGAAGAATGTATGGCTCTCCACCGTTCAGGATTTATCATTTGTCCACATGATTTACAATGAAGATACTCCAGATGGGTTACAGGTTATAAACATTACCCGCTTCATCAGTCTGCGTTCATTAACTATTGATGGTGTGAAGCATTATCAAATGAGGTACCCCATAATTAATATAAGCTTTGATGGAGCTTGCAATCTGACTCATGTGAAATTTTCTGGGACTGGGATGAATATTGTGCCCTGCCAATCCTTCTTTAAATTGCCAGCACTGGAGACTATGGATTTAAGCAACAATCTTTTGAATGAGGGTGGGCTCTGGTGGCACGGTTGTACATACACCTCCGTTTTGCCAAAGCTGAAACGGTTGATCCTGAGCCAAAACCGCTTCAAGAGTCTGTCATTCTTTGCCAATAAAACACATGAAATGAGCACGCTAGAGTTTGTCGACCTCAGCTTCAACTCCATCACGCTTGATAACCCATGCAATTGGCCGGAACACTTGACAGAAATCAGTCTGGCAAACAACAACCTCGGCAATAGTATTTTCCAATGCTTATCCAAACATTTCATGAAGATTGACTTGACAAAAACAGGAATCACAACCATAACACCGAATGATGTAGTTTTGCTTCCCAGTCTAACACACCTTATACTTAGTTCCAATGGTATTCACTCGCTCCCGGACTTTCATGACGCCCCTGCTTTGATCAGTCTTTATATAGACCAGAACGCAATCCCATTTCTTTCCCAAGAGGTCATGGAGCAACTGCCAAGTCTTCAGACTATTAAAGCTGGGAACAATCCATTCGTCTGCTCGTGTGACTCACACTGGTTCCTCACCCATTTTAACAAATCCCTGCTTCTGGATTGGCCCCTAGACTACGCTTGCAATTCTCCTCTGTCACTCGCAGGCATTCCCCTCTCTGAGTACAAAACAACTGAGCTATCATGTATAATGTGGCTCAGGGCTGTTGTAGCTCTGTCTTGCTTGATGGTTGTAGTGTTCCCTATTATTGTGCTTTTCTACAAATATGATGGCTTTTGGTATTTAAAGATGTTGATGGTATGGATTCGGGTGAAGAGTCGAAGCAAGAAGCGATCGCAAATGTTAACAGATGTATCATTTGTTTATCATGGGTTCATCTCCTACAGCCATCAAGATGCAGACTGGGTGGACAACAAGTTGGTAAAGTGCCTTGAAAATGCTGGGTTTTCTCTGTGTGTTCATGCACGTGACTTTGTACCAGGAGACTGGATCATAGACAACATCATTAACTGTGTGGAATCCAGCTACAAGACCCTTTTTGTCCTCTCCAAGCATTTTATCCAGAGCGAATGGTGCAACTACGAACTGTTCTTCGCTCAGCACCGAGCCATTGGAGTCCATGAGGACTCCCTTGTTTTCATCCTTTTGGAGCCGTTGCCTGATGATTGTTTGCCCAAGAAGTTCTTGAGACTAAGACGTCTACTGAGGCAGCAGACGTATCTGGAGTGGCCCGACGATAAAAGAAAGCAACAGGTTTTCTGGGCAAGTCTTAAATCCATGCTGCGTACGGCAGAGAAGTCCGTTGCTTTAAAAGATGTAGCCATGGCTATCTCAGACACAGCCAACCAAATCTCACGGCAAGTTAATAGGAGTGGGCCGGCATATGAACATCTTGAGTAAATTGAAGATGAAACCAACGTTGTCTGACTTGTACTATGTTTTCTAAATAAATATATTCCACAAATTTGTCAATTAAATTTCAAAATGTTTCTATTGTAGAAGTCTCTGAGCTTTTGTGAAATATAATCTCAGGTGTATGGTGTTAAAAAACTTGTTTTGTACTGTCTAATATGGCAAGAACATCTCTCTACGATGCTTAAAAAAGTTTATATTTCTTTTTGTGTTGACATGTTTTCCTTTCCTCACGGGGGTCTCAAGCTTTTGTACAGACAGAGACTGCAGGAATATGTGGCATTTTATATGACCCTGTAGTGGAGAAAAGCATTTTGGAAAATGTGATTTAAATTGCAAAGAACATGTCTTCACCTGTTGCATTTTTTGCTCTTTTTTTTTTACATGCATTCTATAACATACTATTTTTCTTTTTTTGTTCACCAATTCTACTCATGTAGTTGTTGCCTGTTTATAGATTCTCTCAATTTGCATCACTTTTTGTCAATAAAAGAGCATTTTCAATATTCGCAGCTTTTCTTACATTGTGATTATTTGGTAAATGTTATTGAATTGTTATTCAACTGACTAATTAAGCTCCTCCTTAACTCTGCAAAAGTTGATTAAATAGTGACATTAAACATTGTTATCATCATTCTTATCAGAAGTGTTAGTAGTAATAGTGGGGATATTGTATAGTCTACAGTATTTCTACGGATGCAGGGATGTTAAACCCAAATAAATACAAATATGTCTTTATATATGTAACCGATTCTTTACACCAGCCCGGGGAATAACGGTGGACTGGTGTTAATCAGTACCCAACAACGCCACTTTAGGCCTTGCACCTAAAGATATAGACCCACGACCCTACGCGTAGAAACCTCCGACAAATGAATACAGGCACAAACACAAGTACCAGAAAATATAGTTTAGCCAGACAGGGCAGCGAATGCCTTACAACTGACGTAGTCCCCAAATAATCATCATTGCAATCAACAAAACACAGTTAGTAATTATAACAGAAATAAAGGGAAAACCAAAAACACATTAGTATTCAACAAAAACCACACATTGACTGGACAGAAATGACAATTATGAACACTACTTCAGTTGAACACATCGCTACTCCGAAAAACTGAAACAAAGTGATAAACCCAAACAAAAGAACCACAGGAAATAAACACATTAACACAATATACAAGTCTCAAAGTTGAACCAAACCAAACCTAAATAACTGTATAGCGAACAGAATAACTAACCCAAACTAAACACAAAGAGGCAAGGCAGGGCATAGTAATTTAGATCGCTGTGCTGGACTATGAGTCAATGGAATACCATACCCAATAGCGGAGAACAGGACCACGCACGTCCCAGAACGCTGACCGTCACGACACAGGAGAGGGGAAGACTGAGTGACTCATCCCTTTATAGTTAAAGCCCGCCCTCATTAACTAATTGGCCTCACCTGCGTATGGAGTGGAGACCAAGAGAATGTAAACAATCATTTCAATAACAAACCAAAAATAACCATCCGGTTACAATCCTCCCCCCCCTCGTTTCATCGGTGCCCCACCGATGAGCTAAGTAACTATGACCAGGGTCTAAAAATTGGCTGCAGCAATACTACTTGAACCCAACACCTGAGGAGTCGTCGTCCCTGATGCCTCTACCCTGATGGTCCTTGGGAGGTGATGGATGTTAGAGTGCTGCCCTGCATGGACCCGTGAAGACTTCCTGAGAGGGGCTGGACTCCTGCTGGCAGGTTGGTTTTCTAGCCTGGGAGGAAGGCAAGGAGGAACTCTTTCCCTGGGGGATGTCATGGATTGTCTTCTGGGCATGGAACGAAACCTCAAAGAATTGGAGGGACCTTGATCAGGCCCACTTACAACCACCCATGGACCTTCATCATCCTCTGACAGGTTCTCCTCGGATGGTGACTGATTATCCTCGGGAAACTGTGATGGCAGATTCAATGCAGGTTTTAATGATGTTCGGTGAACAGCTCTGGTCTGGGTGATATCCTGCACTGGAGCTATGGAGTATACCACTCCACCCTGCTCTGGAGCTTTAACAACTTTATAAATAGTAGATTTCCACATATCCTGGATCTTACGACGTCCAGGGCCTCCATGGTCCCTTAGATAAACCCGCTGACCGACTTCCAAGGATCTGCACAACTTCCTCTGGTCATGTCTTTCCTTCCTCCTCTTTGTTGACCTTTCCTGCCATTCCCTGGCAGATTCATGGGCTACACCAAGGCGACGTCGGTGCTCTGCTACCCATTCATCCACACGGCCTGCCGTTGGTGTCGGGAGATGACCAAGGAGAGAATCTACAGGCAAATGGGGTTCTTGTCCAAACATGAGCAGGTGTGGCGATTCACCCGTCGACTGGTGTGGGGTTGTATTGTAGCTGAAAGTCAACTGGGGAAGGTGGCTGGGCCAAGACAACTTCTGGTCAGGGGGAAGCGTGCGCAGCAGGTTGTGCATTGTTCGATTGAACCTCTCACATTGTCCATTTCCCTGAGGATGGTAAGGGGTAGTGCGGGTCTTCTGTACACCATACAAGTCGCACAGCTGCCTTACCAGGGTACTTTCAAAGTTACTCCCCTGGTCTGAATGGATACGGGCCGGAACACCATAGCGGAAAAAACATTCCTTAACAAGCACTTCGGCTACTGTGGAGGCCTTCTGGTCCCGGGTGGGTATAGCCTGGGTGAACTTTGAAAACACATCAGTCATTACCATCACCAGCTCTCTACCATCCTCTGCGCGCTCTAAAAGAGTGAAGTCAATGGCAAGAATCTGATTTGGCCAATCCGCTAAGAGGTGACCCATGGGGGCTTGGATCCTGGGCTGGGTAGACTTGGCTAAAGAACAACGCTCACACTGTTGGCACCAATCTCGGATTTCTTTGCCCATACGGGGCCAGTAGCAACGCTGCCTCACCAGCTCTGATGTCCGCTCAATACCCTGATGTCCATGATTTCGGTGTAGCTGCTGGAGAACCTCTTCTTTAAGACACTCTGGCAGAAGGAGCTGGAGAATATTTTCCCCACCATCTGGACGCTTAAGTTGGCGATACAGCAGGTCATCTTTCATCACTATACAGTCCCACTGCTGTAACAGCCCACGTACCTGGGGGCTCAGTTGCTCCTTTTCTGCTCGGCTGGGCAACCTTCTATCCAGCCAGAAGTGGCGGAAGGCTCCAATTATTGAATCGGCTGCCTGAAGTGACTGGATGTCGTCCGGCGACTGGGACGGAAGGGCTGCCACAGCTGCTTGCAACCCCACATAGAGATGTTCTCTAGCCGCCCCATGGACAACGGTGGGTACTTTGATTCCTGGCATCATCTTCCCTAGGTTCTGGACCATACCGGAGGGCTTCCTAGATAAGGCGTCTGCATTCGTGTTGGTGTGCCCTGGCCGATAGCGTACCCTGGAGGCAGTAAACGTAGAGACAGTATTGGGAAGGACAAGCTCATTTTCACAGTGGCTAGCATAGTGACCAGGCCGTTGACACTGTCTACAAATCACACGAGTGTGCCTAGAATGAGGGACAGGAGGCCTTTCCATCTCAGCCAATGTCTGGGTAATCTGGTCAAGCTGTTCCTGTTGCTTTTTAACCAAAGCAGTAAGGGCTGAAAGCTGTTCAGAAGTAGAGTCAACGATTACAGGGTTAACATCAGTATGTCTAGTCACAGTTTGAGGGGCACAAAAAGCAGACATGGTGGGCTGACTACCCTCTGTTCCTCCCTCGCTTTCCCATCGTATAGCCTCAGCTCTGAAGTCCAGCAGAGTCAGTTCAGGGTGGTTACGAACAAGTCTCTTCAATTCTCTGCACAAATCAGAACTGGTTACATGCTCTACAAAATGATCGCGAAGTAAGAGTGCAGCATTAGGGACTCTCATTGGAGAGCAGGCAACTATCTTTTTCATTAGGCAGTTCAATGAATGGGAAAACTCTAGAAGAGACTCACCCTCCAGCTGTGTCCTATTGAAAAATTCCTGCTGTAGCACAATATAGGACTTGGCACACCCATATTGGTCTTCATACTGAGTTCCACTTCCTCAATCCACTCTTCAATCCCGATGCCATGACTACCCCTGAAAACAGGGCATCGTCGCTCTCGTGGGAGGTACACCACTCTCTCCGAAACAGCAGCGCTCTCGGTGCGTCCTCGGAAACTTGGGCCCGCCTTGCTGGCATCACGCTCTCGACGGAACCGATTGTTCTCAGCTTGCAGGTTCTCCACCTGCTCCCGCAGATCCTGGAGCTCTTCCGCCATTTTGGAGTATTGCCGACGTGGTTACCAAGGGCAACCAGAAGGGGCTGTCAGCTACCGGACCCTGCCTTGCCTCAAAATAAAAACTCTATTCACCATAAGCCAACACAGAAACAACCAAGCTGACTTGTAAACAACACAAGCAACTATTCCTGTGGTTCTGACACACAACAGATACTTAATGAAACTATAAAAGGTACATTTGCCTGATTGCCAGATCCTGCCAACAACGCCAGAACGTATGTAACCGATTCTTTACACCAGCCCGGGGAGTAACGGTGGACTGGTGTTAATCAGAACCCAACAACGCCACTTTAGGCCTTGCACCTAAAGATATAGACCCACAACCCTACGCGTAGAAACCTCCGACAAATGAATACAGGCACAAACACAAGTACCAGAAAATATAGTTTATTGTTTAGCCAGACAGGGCAGCGAATGCCTTACAACTGACGTAGTCCCCAAAAAAATCATAATTGCAATCAACAAAACACAGTTAGTAATTATAACAGAAATAAAGGGAAAACCAAAAACACATTAGTATTCAACAAAAACCACACATTGACTGGACAGAAATGACAATTATGAACACTACTTCAGTTGAACACATCGCTACTCCGAAAAACTGAAACAAAGTGATAAACCCAAACAAAAGAACCACAGGAAATAAACACATTAACACAATATACAAGTCTCAAAGTTGAACCAAACCAAACCTAAATAACTGTATAGCGAACAGAATAACTAACCCAAACTAAACACAAAGAGGCAAGGCAGGGCATAGTAATTTAGATCGCTGTGCTGGACTATGAGTCAATGGAATACCATACCCAATAGCGGAGAACAGGACCACGCACGTCCCAGAACGCTGACCGTCACGACACAGGAGAGGGGAAGACTGAGTGACTCATCCCTTTATAGTTAAAGCCCGCCCTCATTAACTAATTGGCCTCACCTGCCTATGGAGTGGAGACCAAGAGAATGTAAACAATCATTTCAATAACAAACCAAAAATAACCATCCGGTTACATATAGACCAGAACGCCATCCCATTTCTATCCCAAGAGGTCATGGAGCAACTGCCAAGTCTTCAGACTATTAAAGCTGGGAACAATCCATTCGTCTGCTCGTGTGACTCACACTGGTTCCTCACCCATTTTAACAAATCCCTGCTTCTGGATTGGCCCCTAGACTACGCTTGCAATTCTCCTCTGTCACTCGCAGGCATTCCCCTCTCTGAGTACAAAACAACTGAGCTATCATGTATATTGTGGCTCAGGGCTGTCGTAGCTCTGTCTTGCTTGATGGTTGTAGTGTTCCCTATTATTGTGCTTTTCTACAAATATGATGGCTTTTGGTATTTAAAGATGTTGATGGTATGGATTCGGGTGAAGAGTCGAAGCAAGAAGCGATCGCAAATGTTAACAGATGTATCATTTGTTTATCATGGGTTCATCTCCTACAGCCATCAAGATGCAGACTGGGTGGACAACAAGTTGGTAAAGTGCCTTGAAAATGCTGGGTTTTCTCTGTGTGTTCATGCACGTGACTTTGTACCAGGAGACTGGATCATAGACAACATCATTAACTGTGTGGAATCCAGCTACAAGACCCTTTTTGTCCTCTCCAAGCATTTTATCCAGAGCGAATGGTGTAACTACGAACTGTTCTTCGCTCAGCACCGAGCCATTGGAGTCCATGAGGACTCCCTTGTTTTCATCCTTTTGGAGCCGTTGCCTGATGATTGTTTGCCCAAGAAGTTCTTGAGACTAAGACGTCTACTGAGGCAGCAGACGTATCTGGAGTGGCCCGACGATGAAAGGAAGCAACAGGTTTTCTGGGCAAGTCTTAAATCCATGCTGCGTACGGCAGAGAAGTCCGTTGCTTTAAAAGATGTAGCCATGGCTATCTCAGACACAGCCAACCAAATCTCACGGCAAGTTAATAGGAGTGGGCCGGCATATGAACATCTTGAGTAAATAGAAGATGAAACCAACGTTGTCTGACTTGTACAATGTTTTCTAAATAAATATATTCCACAAATTTGTAAATTAAATTTCAAAATGTTTCTATTGTAGAAGTCTCTGAGCTTTTGTGAAATATTATCTCCGGTGTATGGTGTTAAAAAACTTGTTTTTTACTGTCTAATATGGCAAGAACATCTCTCTACGATGCTTAAAAAAGTTTATATTTCTTTTTGTGTTGACATGTTTTCCTTTCCTCACGGGGGTCTCAAGCTTTTGTACAGACAGAGACTGCAGGAATATGTGGCATTTTATATGATCCTGTAGTGGAGAAAAGCATTTTGGAAAATGTGATTTAAATTGCAAAGAACATGTCTTCCCCTGTTGCATTTTTTGCTCTCTTTTTACGTGCATTCTATGTTCTATTACATAGTATTTTTCTTTTTTTGTTCACCAATTCTACTCATGTAATTGTTTATAGATTCTCTCAATTTGTATCACTTTTTGTCATATTCGCAGCTTTTCTTACATTGTGATTATTTGGTAAATGCTATTGAATTGTTATTTAACTGACTAATTAAGCTCCTCCTTAACTCTGCAAAAGTGGATTAAATAGTGACATTAAACATTGTTATGGTTGTTATCATCATTCTTATCAGAAGTGTTAGTAGTAATAGTAGGGATATTGTACAGTCTACAGTATTTCTACGGATGCAGGGATTTTAAACCCAAATAAATACAAATATTATGTAATCAATCAAAAGTCTTGCAACCCATAACAGGAAATGATGAAAACAGATTGTGATACCAGGCTCTATCTTTGACTTAAACATATACTTTTGTTGGGTATTGTTTCGATTGTTTAAGCGCTTTGTGACCCTGGTCTATAAAAGCGCTCTACAAATATTACTTACTTACTTACTGGGGGTAGAATCCAACATAAAGAATGTCTATAGTTTACCTGCAAATTCTCAAGAATCCCTTTTTAGGTAACCTTAACAATCTCCACAATATTATCTTTCTATCCTTCATCACTAACTATTTGTCTTTCTTTATCCCCAAACTTTAATAAACATTTTAGTATGATTTAAGATCTCATATTTCTAGGAATATATTAAAAGTCAGACACAATATTTTCAGTTAATTCAATTATTGATATGCTTTCAAAGCAATGTGTTTAATGTCATATTTCCTGTGTGTCTTATCTTAATATTTTTGTCTGCTTCAGACTCTGTTTCGTGCTTTTGTTTCATCTCGGCAGATATGCATGAATTGAGTAATTGCCTCTTCTCCTCTGGATTTTAAATTGAATTTGTTTCAGAAGACATTGATCCAATACTGATCTATGTTCTGAGACCGTTTCCACTTCTGGGTCAACCTCACCATTACAGTAAAAATGCTGTTTGAATTAATAATCATTTTCATTTTTAGGTAACTTTACGTATTGAAGGATCTTCTGGGCCAAATAAAATGAAAATCTCTTTCAAAACATGTTTTAGAAAGAGGACATTGTAGTAAAAGAGGAACAACACTTTATAGGGTGGATGTTTGCAGTCTACAAAAAAAAGAAGAAAAAAGGGCTCAGTAACTTTTTATGGTCTAGTGTATCTTTCGCTCTATCCCTTTTAATCTGTCTAAAAGATCATGAAGTTATATAAAAGAGGAATTAAATCTTATAGGTTGGAAGATTGCAGTCGGCGATATATACAATAAAAAGGGTTTGTCAGGTTTGTGAGTCTGAAGATTGAGTTCTGCAGTCATGTTTCGAAGACATTGTTCTTATTAATTTCTCTTTCTTCTCAGAGGCAAAGTGACTATCCTGGTCACAACTCTCTTGGTCATCTGGATGGAGGACCTTGACTTCACAGCTGGATTACCAGATGATCTAGGGATGAATCTGTGTCTGACATCCAGGAGAGAAGTGAAGGAACTCACACATCAGAATCTCACTCGTGTTCCTTCTGATCTCCCCAACTACATCAGGTATCTCGATCTATCTTACAACTTCATCCAGAGACTAAATGGGGATTCATTTTCAAGACTAGTCAAGCTTTGTTTCCTAAAGATCACCAACTGTGGTTTGAAAGAGATTTCGGTTGATACTTTCGATCAGGTCCCAACCCTCAAGGTTCTGAACATTTCCAGCAACAAACTGCTGACCATCCCTGATTTAAAGTTGCCGAACATGGAAAATCTTGACATGTCCGACAATCCTTACCAGAGCTATGCTGTGCCGAGGTCATTTGAGCTCATGAAGAATCTGGAGGTCCTTTCTCTTGGAAGCACAACTGCTTGGTCTGTCACCGCTGATGACTTCAATTCCCTGCTCAGGATCCCTTTGCAACATTTCACTCTAAGAGCTGGAATTCCTTGGCAAAAATATGAGGCGGGTGCCCTTGGAAAATTGTCCATCAAGAAAATGTCGCTCAACTCTTCTTTTTGTGGTCGTTTTGACTTGTTTGACAAAGTTCTACGTGATTTGAACAAGGCAAGAGCAACAGCATTGAGATTTATCACTTTGTTTTCTGACAACTGTAAACTTGATTGGGACCCTTTCGTGAACTTGAGAACAATGCCAAACATTAAGAATGTAACCTTGGAGTATACCTGGATGAACAGCTCTTTTATGGGAGCACTTGTGAAGAATGTATGGCTCTCCACTGTTCAGGATTTATCATTTGTCCACATGAGTTACAATGAAGATACTCCAGATGGGTTACAAGTGACAACCATCAATCACTCCGTTGGTTTCCGTTCATTAACTATTGATGGTGTTAATCATTTTCAAATGAAGTACCCCATAATTAATATAAGCCTTAAGGCATCTTCAAATCTGACCTATGTGAAATGTTCTGGGACTGGGATGAATATTGTGCCCTGCCAATCCTTCTTAACATTGCCAGCACTGGAGACTATGGATTTAAGCAACAATCTTTTGAGTGACCGTGGGTTCTGGTGGTACTCTTGTACATACACCTCCATTTTGCCAAAGCTGAAACGGTTGATCCTGAGCCAAAACCGCTTCAAGAGTCTGTCATTCTTTGCCGATAAAACACATGAAATGAGCACGCTACAGTTTCTCGACCTCAGCTTCAACTCCATCACGCTTGATAACCCATGCAATTGGCCGGAACACTTGACAGAAATCAGTCTGGCAAACAACAACCTCGGCAATAGTATTTTCCAATGCTTATCCAAACATTTCATGAAGATTGACTTGACAAAAACAGGAATCACAACCATAACACCGAATGATGTAGTTTTGCTTCCCAGTCTAACACACCTTATACTTAGTTCCAATGGTATTCACTCGCTCCCGGACTTTCATGACGCCCCTGCTTTGATCAGTCTTTATATAGACCAGAACGCAATCCCATTTCTTTCCCAAGAGGTCATGGAGCAACTGCCAAGTCTTCAGACTATTAAAGCTGGGAACAATCCATTCGTCTGCTCGTGTGACTCACACTGGTTCCTCACCCATTTTAACAAATCCCTGCTTCTGGATTGGCCCCTAGACTACGCTTGCAATTCTCCTCTGTCACTCGCAGGCATTCCCCTCTCTGAGTACAAAACAACTGAGCTATCATGTATAATGTGGCTCAGGGCTGTTGTAGCTCTGTCTTGCTTGATGGTTGTAGTGTTCCCTATTATTGTGCTTTTCTACAAATATGATGGCTTTTGGTATTTAAAGATGTTGATGGTATGGATTCGGGTGAAGAGTCGAAGCAAGAAGCGATCGCAAATGTTAACAGATGTATCATTTGTTTATCATGGGTTCATCTCCTACAGCCATCAAGATGCAGACTGGGTGGACAACAAGTTGGTAAAGTGCCTTGAAAATGCTGGGTTTTCTCTGTGTGTTCATGCACGTGACTTTGTACCAGGAGACTGGATCATAGACAACATCATTAACTGTGTGGAATCCAGCTACAAGACCCTTTTTGTCCTCTCCAAGCATTTTATCCAGAGCGAATGGTGCAACTACGAACTGTTCTTCGCTCAGCACCGAGCCATTGGAGTCCATGAGGACTCCCTTGTTTTCATCCTTTTGGAGCCGTTGCCTGATGATTGTTTGCCCAAGAAGTTCTTGAGACTAAGACGTCTACTGAGGCAGCAGACGTATCTGGAGTGGCCCGACGATAAAAGAAAGCAACAGGTTTTCTGGGCAAGTCTTAAATCCATGCTGCGTACGGCAGAGAAGTCCGTTGCTTTAAAAGATGTAGCCATGGCTATCTCAGACACAGCCAACCAAATCTCACGGCAAGTTAATAGGAGTGGGCCGGCATATGAACATCTTGAGTAAATTGAAGATGAAACCAACGTTGTCTGACTTGTACTATGTTTTCTAAATAAATATATTCCACAAATTTGTCAATTAAATTTCAAAATGTTTCTATTGTAGAAGTCTCTGAGCTTTTGTGAAATATAATCTCAGGTGTATGGTGTTAAAAAACTTGTTTTGTACTGTCTAATATGGCAAGAACATCTCTCTACGATGCTTAAAAAAGTTTATATTTCTTTTTGTGTTGACATGTTTTCCTTTCCTCACGGGGGTCTCAAGCTTTTGTACAGACAGAGACTGCAGGAATATGTGGCATTTTATATGACCCTGTAGTGGAGAAAAGCATTTTGGAAAATGTGATTTAAATTGCAAAGAACATGTCTTCACCTGTTGCATTTTTTGCTCTTTTTTTTTTACATGCATTCTATAACATACTATTTTTCTTTTTTTGTTCACCAATTCTACTCATGTAGTTGTTGCCTGTTTATAGATTCTCTCAATTTGCATCACTTTTTGTCAATAAAAGAGCATTTTCAATATTCGCAGCTTTTCTTACATTGTGATTATTTGGTAAATGTTATTGAATTGTTATTCAACTGACTAATTAAGCTCCTCCTTAACTCTGCAAAAGTTGATTAAATAGTGACATTAAACATTGTTATCATCATTCTTATCAGAAGTGTTAGTAGTAATAGTGGGGATATTGTATAGTCTACAGTATTTCTACGGATGCAGGGATGTTAAACCCAAATAAATACAAATATGTCTTTATATATGTAACCGATTCTTTACACCAGCCCGGGGAATAACGGTGGACTGGTGTTAATCAGTACCCAACAACGCCACTTTAGGCCTTGCACCTAAAGATATAGACCCACGACCCTACGCGTAGAAACCTCCGACAAATGAATACAGGCACAAACACAAGTACCAGAAAATATAGTTTAGCCAGACAGGGCAGCGAATGCCTTACAACTGACGTAGTCCCCAAATAATCATCATTGCAATCAACAAAACACAGTTAGTAATTATAACAGAAATAAAGGGAAAACCAAAAACACATTAGTATTCAACAAAAACCACACATTGACTGGACAGAAATGACAATTATGAACACTACTTCAGTTGAACACATCGCTACTCCGAAAAACTGAAACAAAGTGATAAACCCAAACAAAAGAACCACAGGAAATAAACACATTAACACAATATACAAGTCTCAAAGTTGAACCAAACCAAACCTAAATAACTGTATAGCGAACAGAATAACTAACCCAAACTAAACACAAAGAGGCAAGGCAGGGCATAGTAATTTAGATCGCTGTGCTGGACTATGAGTCAATGGAATACCATACCCAATAGCGGAGAACAGGACCACGCACGTCCCAGAACGCTGACCGTCACGACACAGGAGAGGGGAAGACTGAGTGACTCATCCCTTTATAGTTAAAGCCCGCCCTCATTAACTAATTGGCCTCACCTGCGTATGGAGTGGAGACCAAGAGAATGTAAACAATCATTTCAATAACAAACCAAAAATAACCATCCGGTTACAATCCTCCCCCCCCTCGTTTCATCGGTGCCCCACCGATGAGCTAAGTAACTATGACCAGGGTCTAAAAATTGGCTGCAGCAATACTACTTGAACCCAACACCTGAGGAGTCGTCGTCCCTGATGCCTCTACCCTGATGGTCCTTGGGAGGTGATGGATGTTAGAGTGCTGCCCTGCATGGACCCGTGAAGACTTCCTGAGAGGGGCTGGACTCCTGCTGGCAGGTTGGTTTTCTAGCCTGGGAGGAAGGCAAGGAGGAACTCTTTCCCTGGGGGATGTCATGGATTGTCTTCTGGGCATGGAACGAAACCTCAAAGAATTGGAGGGACCTTGATCAGGCCCACTTACAACCACCCATGGACCTTCATCATCCTCTGACAGGTTCTCCTCGGATGGTGACTGATTATCCTCGGGAAACTGTGATGGCAGATTCAATGCAGGTTTTAATGATGTTCGGTGAACAGCTCTGGTCTGGGTGATATCCTGCACTGGAGCTATGGAGTATACCACTCCACCCTGCTCTGGAGCTTTAACAACTTTATAAATAGTAGATTTCCACATATCCTGGATCTTACGACGTCCAGGGCCTCCATGGTCCCTTAGATAAACCCGCTGACCGACTTCCAAGGATCTGCACAACTTCCTCTGGTCATGTCTTTCCTTCCTCCTCTTTGTTGACCTTTCCTGCCATTCCCTGGCAGATTCATGGGCTACACCAAGGCGACGTCGGTGCTCTGCTACCCATTCATCCACACGGCCTGCCGTTGGTGTCGGGAGATGACCAAGGAGAGAATCTACAGGCAAATGGGGTTCTTGTCCAAACATGAGCAGGTGTGGCGATTCACCCGTCGACTGGTGTGGGGTTGTATTGTAGCTGAAAGTCAACTGGGGAAGGTGGCTGGGCCAAGACAACTTCTGGTCAGGGGGAAGCGTGCGCAGCAGGTTGTGCATTGTTCGATTGAACCTCTCACATTGTCCATTTCCCTGAGGATGGTAAGGGGTAGTGCGGGTCTTCTGTACACCATACAAGTCGCACAGCTGCCTTACCAGGGTACTTTCAAAGTTACTCCCCTGGTCTGAATGGATACGGGCCGGAACACCATAGCGGAAAAAACATTCCTTAACAAGCACTTCGGCTACTGTGGAGGCCTTCTGGTCCCGGGTGGGTATAGCCTGGGTGAACTTTGAAAACACATCAGTCATTACCATCACCAGCTCTCTACCATCCTCTGCGCGCTCTAAAAGAGTGAAGTCAATGGCAAGAATCTGATTTGGCCAATCCGCTAAGAGGTGACCCATGGGGGCTTGGATCCTGGGCTGGGTAGACTTGGCTAAAGAACAACGCTCACACTGTTGGCACCAATCTCGGATTTCTTTGCCCATACGGGGCCAGTAGCAACGCTGCCTCACCAGCTCTGATGTCCGCTCAATACCCTGATGTCCATGATTTCGGTGTAGCTGCTGGAGAACCTCTTCTTTAAGACACTCTGGCAGAAGGAGCTGGAGAATATTTTCCCCACCATCTGGACGCTTAAGTTGGCGATACAGCAGGTCATCTTTCATCACTATACAGTCCCACTGCTGTAACAGCCCACGTACCTGGGGGCTCAGTTGCTCCTTTTCTGCTCGGCTGGGCAACCTTCTATCCAGCCAGAAGTGGCGGAAGGCTCCAATTATTGAATCGGCTGCCTGAAGTGACTGGATGTCGTCCGGCGACTGGGACGGAAGGGCTGCCACAGCTGCTTGCAACCCCACATAGAGATGTTCTCTAGCCGCCCCATGGACAACGGTGGGTACTTTGATTCCTGGCATCATCTTCCCTAGGTTCTGGACCATACCGGAGGGCTTCCTAGATAAGGCGTCTGCATTCGTGTTGGTGTGCCCTGGCCGATAGCGTACCCTGGAGGCAGTAAACGTAGAGACAGTATTGGGAAGGACAAGCTCATTTTCACAGTGGCTAGCATAGTGACCAGGCCGTTGACACTGTCTACAAATCACACGAGTGTGCCTAGAATGAGGGACAGGAGGCCTTTCCATCTCAGCCAATGTCTGGGTAATCTGGTCAAGCTGTTCCTGTTGCTTTTTAACCAAAGCAGTAAGGGCTGAAAGCTGTTCAGAAGTAGAGTCAACGATTACAGGGTTAACATCAGTATGTCTAGTCACAGTTTGAGGGGCACAAAAAGCAGACATGGTGGGCTGACTACCCTCTGTTCCTCCCTCGCTTTCCCATCGTATAGCCTCAGCTCTGAAGTCCAGCAGAGTCAGTTCAGGGTGGTTACGAACAAGTCTCTTCAATTCTCTGCACAAATCAGAACTGGTTACATGCTCTACAAAATGATCGCGAAGTAAGAGTGCAGCATTAGGGACTCTCATTGGAGAGCAGGCAACTATCTTTTTCATTAGGCAGTTCAATGAATGGGAAAACTCTAGAAGAGACTCACCCTCCAGCTGTGTCCTATTGAAAAATTCCTGCTGTAGCACAATATAGGACTTGGCACACCCATATTGGTCTTCATACTGAGTTCCACTTCCTCAATCCACTCTTCAATCCCGATGCCATGACTACCCCTGAAAACAGGGCATCGTCGCTCTCGTGGGAGGTACACCACTCTCTCCGAAACAGCAGCGCTCTCGGTGCGTCCTCGGAAACTTGGGCCCGCCTTGCTGGCATCACGCTCTCGACGGAACCGATTGTTCTCAGCTTGCAGGTTCTCCACCTGCTCCCGCAGATCCTGGAGCTCTTCCGCCATTTTGGAGTATTGCCGACGTGGTTACCAAGGGCAACCAGAAGGGGCTGTCAGCTACCGGACCCTGCCTTGCCTCAAAATAAAAACTCTATTCACCATAAGCCAACACAGAAACAACCAAGCTGACTTGTAAACAACACAAGCAACTATTCCTGTGGTTCTGACACACAACAGATACTTAATGAAACTATAAAAGGTACATTTGCCTGATTGCCAGATCCTGCCAACAACGCCAGAACGTATGTAACCGATTCTTTACACCAGCCCGGGGAGTAACGGTGGACTGGTGTTAATCAGAACCCAACAACGCCACTTTAGGCCTTGCACCTAAAGATATAGACCCACAACCCTACGCGTAGAAACCTCCGACAAATGAATACAGGCACAAACACAAGTACCAGAAAATATAGTTTATTGTTTAGCCAGACAGGGCAGCGAATGCCTTACAACTGACGTAGTCCCCAAAAAAATCATAATTGCAATCAACAAAACACAGTTAGTAATTATAACAGAAATAAAGGGAAAACCAAAAACACATTAGTATTCAACAAAAACCACACATTGACTGGACAGAAATGACAATTATGAACACTACTTCAGTTGAACACATCGCTACTCCGAAAAACTGAAACAAAGTGATAAACCCAAACAAAAGAACCACAGGAAATAAACACATTAACACAATATACAAGTCTCAAAGTTGAACCAAACCAAACCTAAATAACTGTATAGCGAACAGAATAACTAACCCAAACTAAACACAAAGAGGCAAGGCAGGGCATAGTAATTTAGATCGCTGTGCTGGACTATGAGTCAATGGAATACCATACCCAATAGCGGAGAACAGGACCACGCACGTCCCAGAACGCTGACCGTCACGACACAGGAGAGGGGAAGACTGAGTGACTCATCCCTTTATAGTTAAAGCCCGCCCTCATTAACTAATTGGCCTCACCTGCCTATGGAGTGGAGACCAAGAGAATGTAAACAATCATTTCAATAACAAACCAAAAATAACCATCCGGTTACATATAGACCAGAACGCCATCCCATTTCTATCCCAAGAGGTCATGGAGCAACTGCCAAGTCTTCAGACTATTAAAGCTGGGAACAATCCATTCGTCTGCTCGTGTGACTCACACTGGTTCCTCACCCATTTTAACAAATCCCTGCTTCTGGATTGGCCCCTAGACTACGCTTGCAATTCTCCTCTGTCACTCGCAGGCATTCCCCTCTCTGAGTACAAAACAACTGAGCTATCATGTATATTGTGGCTCAGGGCTGTCGTAGCTCTGTCTTGCTTGATGGTTGTAGTGTTCCCTATTATTGTGCTTTTCTACAAATATGATGGCTTTTGGTATTTAAAGATGTTGATGGTATGGATTCGGGTGAAGAGTCGAAGCAAGAAGCGATCGCAAATGTTAACAGATGTATCATTTGTTTATCATGGGTTCATCTCCTACAGCCATCAAGATGCAGACTGGGTGGACAACAAGTTGGTAAAGTGCCTTGAAAATGCTGGGTTTTCTCTGTGTGTTCATGCACGTGACTTTGTACCAGGAGACTGGATCATAGACAACATCATTAACTGTGTGGAATCCAGCTACAAGACCCTTTTTGTCCTCTCCAAGCATTTTATCCAGAGCGAATGGTGTAACTACGAACTGTTCTTCGCTCAGCACCGAGCCATTGGAGTCCATGAGGACTCCCTTGTTTTCATCCTTTTGGAGCCGTTGCCTGATGATTGTTTGCCCAAGAAGTTCTTGAGACTAAGACGTCTACTGAGGCAGCAGACGTATCTGGAGTGGCCCGACGATGAAAGGAAGCAACAGGTTTTCTGGGCAAGTCTTAAATCCATGCTGCGTACGGCAGAGAAGTCCGTTGCTTTAAAAGATGTAGCCATGGCTATCTCAGACACAGCCAACCAAATCTCACGGCAAGTTAATAGGAGTGGGCCGGCATATGAACATCTTGAGTAAATAGAAGATGAAACCAACGTTGTCTGACTTGTACAATGTTTTCTAAATAAATATATTCCACAAATTTGTAAATTAAATTTCAAAATGTTTCTATTGTAGAAGTCTCTGAGCTTTTGTGAAATATTATCTCCGGTGTATGGTGTTAAAAAACTTGTTTTTTACTGTCTAATATGGCAAGAACATCTCTCTACGATGCTTAAAAAAGTTTATATTTCTTTTTGTGTTGACATGTTTTCCTTTCCTCACGGGGGTCTCAAGCTTTTGTACAGACAGAGACTGCAGGAATATGTGGCATTTTATATGATCCTGTAGTGGAGAAAAGCATTTTGGAAAATGTGATTTAAATTGCAAAGAACATGTCTTCCCCTGTTGCATTTTTTGCTCTCTTTTTACGTGCATTCTATGTTCTATTACATAGTATTTTTCTTTTTTTGTTCACCAATTCTACTCATGTAATTGTTTATAGATTCTCTCAATTTGTATCACTTTTTGTCATATTCGCAGCTTTTCTTACATTGTGATTATTTGGTAAATGCTATTGAATTGTTATTTAACTGACTAATTAAGCTCCTCCTTAACTCTGCAAAAGTGGATTAAATAGTGACATTAAACATTGTTATGGTTGTTATCATCATTCTTATCAGAAGTGTTAGTAGTAATAGTAGGGATATTGTACAGTCTACAGTATTTCTACGGATGCAGGGATTTTAAACCCAAATAAATACAAATATTATGTAATCAATCAAAAGTCTTGCAACCCATAACAGGAAATGATGAAAACAGATTGTGATACCAGGCTCTATCTTTGACTTAAACATATACTTTTGTTGGGTATTGTTTCGATTGTTTAAGCGCTTTGTGACCCTGGTCTATAAAAGCGCTCTACAAATATTACTTACTTACTTACTGGGGGTAGAATCCAACATAAAGAATGTCTATAGTTTACCTGCAAATTCTCAAGAATCCCTTTTTAGGTAACCTTAACAATCTCCACAATATTATCTTTCTATCCTTCATCACTAACTATTTGTCTTTCTTTATCCCCAAACTTTAATAAACATTTTAGTATGATTTAAGATCTCATATTTCTAGGAATATATTAAAAGTCAGACACAATATTTTCAGTTAATTCAATTATTGATATGCTTTCAAAGCAATGTGTTTAATGTCATATTTCCTGTGTGTCTTATCTTAATATTTTTGTCTGCTTCAGACTCTGTTTCGTGCTTTTGTTTCATCTCGGCAGATATGCATGAATTGAGTAATTGCCTCTTCTCCTCTGGATTTTAAATTGAATTTGTTTCAGAAGACATTGATCCAATACTGATCTATGTTCTGAGACCGTTTCCACTTCTGGGTCAACCTCACCATTACAGTAAAAATGCTGTTTGAATTAATAATCATTTTCATTTTTAGGTAACTTTACGTATTGAAGGATCTTCTGGGCCAAATAAAATGAAAATCTCTTTCAAAACATGTTTTAGAAAGAGGACATTGTAGTAAAAGAGGAACAACACTTTATAGGGTGGATGTTTGCAGTCTACAAAAAAAAGAAGAAAAAAGGGCTCAGTAACTTTTTATGGTCTAGTGTATCTTTCGCTCTATCCCTTTTAATCTGTCTAAAAGATCATGAAGTTATATAAAAGAGGAATTAAATCTTATAGGTTGGAAGATTGCAGTCGGCGATATATACAATAAAAAGGGTTTGTCAGGTTTGTGAGTCTGAAGATTGAGTTCTGCAGTCATGTTTCGAAGACATTGTTCTTATTAATTTCTCTTTCTTCTCAGAGGCAAAGTGACTATCCTGGTCACAACTCTCTTGGTCATCTGGATGGAGGACCTTGACTTCACAGCTGGATTACCAGATGATCTAGGGATGAATCTGTGTCTGACATCCAGGAGAGAAGTGAAGGAACTCACACATCAGAATCTCACTCGTGTTCCTTCTGATCTCCCCAACTACATCAGGTATCTCGATCTATCTTACAACTTCATCCAGAGACTAAATGGGGATTCATTTTCAAGACTAGTCAAGCTTTGTTTCCTAAAGATCACCAACTGTGGTTTGAAAGAGATTTCGGTTGATACTTTCGATCAGGTCCCAACCCTCAAGGTTCTGAACATTTCCAGCAACAAACTGCTGACCATCCCTGATTTAAAGTTGCCGAACATGGAAAATCTTGACATGTCCGACAATCCTTACCAGAGCTATGCTGTGCCGAGGTCATTTGAGCTCATGAAGAATCTGGAGGTCCTTTCTCTTGGAAGCACAACTGCTTGGTCTGTCACCGCTGATGACTTCAATTCCCTGCTCAGGATCCCTTTGCAACATTTCACTCTAAGAGCTGGAATTCCTTGGCAAAAATATGAGGCGGGTGCCCTTGGAAAATTGTCCATCAAGAAAATGTCGCTCAACTCTTCTTTTTGTGGTCGTTTTGACTTGTTTGACAAAGTTCTACGTGATTTGAACAAGGCAAGAGCAACAGCATTGAGATTTATCACTTTGTTTTCTGACAACTGTAAACTTGATTGGGACCCTTTCGTGAACTTGAGAACAATGCCAAACATTAAGAATGTAACCTTGGAGTATACCTGGATGAACAGCTCTTTTATGGGAGCACTTGTGAAGAATGTATGGCTCTCCACTGTTCAGGATTTATCATTTGTCCACATGAGTTACAATGAAGATACTCCAGATGGGTTACAAGTGACAACCATCAATCACTCCGTTGGTTTCCGTTCATTAACTATTGATGGTGTTAATCATTTTCAAATGAAGTACCCCATAATTAATATAAGCCTTAAGGCATCTTCAAATCTGACCTATGTGAAATGTTCTGGGACTGGGATGAATATTGTGCCCTGCCAATCCTTCTTAACATTGCCAGCACTGGAGACTATGGATTTAAGCAACAATCTTTTGAGTGACCGTGGGTTCTGGTGGTACTCTTGTACATACACCTCCATTTTGCCAAAGCTGAAACGGTTGATCCTGAGCCAAAACCGCTTCAAGAGTCTGTCATTCTTTGCCGATAAAACACATGAAATGAGCACGCTACAGTTTCTCGACCTCAGCTTCAACTCCATCACGCTTGATAACCCATGCAATTGGCCGGAACACTTGACAGAAATCAGTCTGGCAAACAACAACCTCGGAAATAGTGTTTTCCAATGCTTATCCAAACATTTCATGAAGATTGACTTGACAAAAACAGGAATCACAACCATAACACCGAATGATGGAATTTTGCTTCCCAGTCCAACACACCTTATACTAAGTTCCAATGGTATTCACTCGCTCCCGGACTTTCATGACGCCCCTGCTTTGATCAGTCTTTATATAGACCAGAACGCCATCCCATTTCTATCCCAAGAGGTCATGGAGCAACTGCCAAGTCTTCAGACTATTAAAGCTGGGAACAATCCATTCGTCTGCTCGTGTGACTCACACTGGTTCCTCACCCATTATAACAAATCCCTGCTTCTAGATTGGCCCCTAGACTACGCTTGCAATTCTCCTCTGTCACTTGCAGGCCTTCCCCTCTCTGAGTACAAAACAACTGAGCTATCATGTACAATGTGGCTCAGGGCTGTTGTAGCTCTGTCTTGCTTGATGGTTGTAGTGTTCCCTATTATTGTGCTTTTCTACAAATATGATGGCTTGTGGTATTTAAAGATGTTGATGGTATGGATTCGAGTGAAGAGTCGAAGCAAGAAACGATCGCAAATTTTAACAGATGTATCATTTGCTTATCATGGGTTCATCTCCTACAGCCATCACGATGCAGACTGGGTGGACAACAAGTTGGTAAAGTGCCTTGAAAATGCTGGGTTTTCTCTGTGTGTTCATGCACGTGACTTTGTACCAGGAGACTGGATCATAGACAACATCATTAACTGTGTGGAATCCAGCTACAAGACCCTTTTTGTCCTCTCCAAGCATTTTATCCAGAGTGAATGGTGTAACTACGAACTGTTCTTCGCTCAGCACCGAGCCATTGGAGTCCATGAGGACTCCCTTGTTTTCATCCTTTTGGAGCCGTTGCCTGATGATTGTTTGCCCAAGAAGTTCTTGAGACTAAGACGTCTACTGAGGCAGCAGACGTATCTGTCACGGGTGGAACTCGGCAGGAGACCCAGAAGCGGAAGTGGACAAATATCCTCGGAGCAAATGTTCAAGCAAAGTCTTTTAATATTCCAAGCGGTCGGAAGGGACCGAAACAAAAAACAAATCAGGAACTCGGGACGAAGGCAGGACGCGGCTGGAGATCGGGATCTCAGATCCGGAACTAAAACAAAAGAGGAAAAAGACTCACGTGAGCAAAACAAGGCGCTGACAACGTCAGGGGTCTTCAGGAAAAAGTTCATAGGGAACAAGAGCAAAGAGAATCTACGAATGCCAACCTAGTCTGGAAACTCAATTCTCTGGCGAGTTCTTCAGGTCCGCGACGCTCCTTTTCTGTGGGAAGAACCCGCCATTCAATCACCCCCAGCCGCGCACCTGCCAGCGTCTGTCAAGACAAAAACAAAGACACGAACCAAAACAGGAAACCGACTACAAAATAAAACAGGAAAAGCACCAAAACATGACAGTACCCCCCCCTCTAGGTAGCGCCTCCAGGCGTTCTACCCGGTCTTTCCGGGTGCTCCCGGTAAAAGTCTCGGAGGAGGGAGAGGTCCAGGATGAGTGAGCGGGAGATCCAGGAGCGCTCCTCTGGACCGTAGCCCTCCCAGTCCACTAGGTACTGGAAGCCCCGACCTCTGCGGCGAACCTCCAGGATCTTGTGGACCTTGTACGCAGGGTGATTGTCAATGATGAGCGGAGGAGCTGGAGGCTCGGCTGGCGCACTGAGAGGACTGGTTGAGACGGGCTTCAGGAGAGAGATGTGGAAGGTGGGATGGACCTTGAGCGACGGAGGGAGCTTGAGGCGCATGGCAGTGGGATTAATGATCTTTTCGATCTCGAACGGCCCCACGAACCTAGGAGCCAGCTTGCGTGATTCCACTGGAAGGGGAAGGTCCCGGGTGGATAGCCAAACCTTCTGGCCAGGTGAGTACCTCGGGGCTGGCACACGGTGCTTGTCAGCGAGGCGTTGATTTCTTGTAGCGGTGCGGGATAAAGCCTCCCTGGTCTGGTGCCAGACAGATCGACAACGTCGTAGGTGGGCCCAAACTGAGGGAACCGCTGCCTCCCTCTCCTGAGAGGGGAAGAGAGGTGGTTGATAACCATACGCTGCCATGAATGGTGACCTCCCAGTGGCAGATGAAGTTAGGGAGTTGTGAGAATACTCCACCCAGGGGATGTGCTGACACCAGGAGGCCGGGTGACGAGCCGACACGCAGCGTAAAGCTGATTCCAGGTCCTGGTTGGCCCGTTCCGTCTGGCCGTTGCTCTGCGGATGGTACCCCGACGAAAGGCTAGCCTTAGCCCCCAGGGATCTACAGAAAGCTCTCCATACCTGCGAGGAGAACTGGGGTCCCCGATCCGAGACAATGTCTACCGGGATACCATGGAGTCGAAAAACATGTAGGACCAGCAGGTCCGCTGTCTCCAAGGCTGACGGTAACTTTATCAGGGGGATAAAGTGAACCATCTTGGAAAAGCGGTCCACTACTGTCAGGATAACTGTCCTACCCATGGAAGGAGGGAGACCGGTGACGAAATCCACAGAGATGTGCGACCAGGGGCGACTCGGCACAGGTAAGGGTCGAAGGAGTCCAGCGGGGGGGGGGGGGGGGCGACGGGAGGACTTTCCGCGAGCACACGTGGTACATGCAGCCACAAACTCCAGGACGTCGCGTGCCATCTCCGGCCACCAGAATCTCTGCCTGAGAAAAGAGAGTGTCCTTGAAACGCCCGGGTGACACGCTACCTTGTGGGTGTGCCCCCACTGAAGAACCTGGGCAAGAGCTGGCTGCGGAACAAACAGTCTATCAGGCGGTCCAGAGCTAGGTCCTGGGTCACTCTCCTGGGCCTCCTGAACAACCCTCTCTATATCCCAGCTGGCCGCCCTGATAAAACACCGCTTTGGAAGGATGGTCTCCTCTGCCAGACCCTCCTGGGAAGGAGCAAACTGACGGGATAAGGCATCAGGCTTAACGTTCTTACCTCCCGGGCGGTACGTCAGGGAAAAGTCGAAACGACCCAAAAACAGGGCCCAACGGGCCTGGCGGGAGTTCAGGCGCCTGGCCTCCTGTAGGTAGAGTAAGTTCCGATGATCCGTTAAAACCAGAAAGGGTACCTCTGAGCCTTCCAGCCAATGCCTCCACTCCTGAAGTGCCGCCACCACCGCCAGGAGCTCCCGGTTGCCAATGTCATAATTCTGCTCCGCTGGGGACAGCTTCCGGGAATAGAAAGCACAGGGATGCACCTTATTGTCCCTGGCGCACCTCTGGGACAGCACTGCCCCTATGCCGGTGTCCGAAGCGTCCACCTCCACGATGAACTGACGGGCTGGGTCGGGGTGTCGTAGGATAGGCGCGGAGGAGAACAGCGAGCGCAGCCGGTTGAAGGTGTCGTCCGCCTTGGAGGACCAGGTGTAAGCACTCTTGGTGGAGGTAAGCTGGGTTAAAGGAGCGGCAACCTGGCTATAACCCCGGATGAACCTGCGATAAAAATTAGCGAAACCCAAGAATCGCTGCAATTCCTTTCGGCTAACAGGCTCCGGCCATTGAGCAACTGCCTCCACCTTCATGGGATCTGGCCGCAGCTGACCCTGCCCTAGAATAAAACCCAAAAAACTCACTGTGGGGACTCCGAACTCGCACTTCTCTGCCTTGACAAACAGTCTGTTCTCTAATAATCGTTGGAGTACGCGGCGGACGTGGCTGACGTGTTCCTCAGGAGAACTGGAAAAGATCAGAATGTCGTCAAGATAAACGTACACAAAATCACTCAAAAAGTCCCCTAAGACCTCATTGATAAGTCTCTGGAACACCGCTGGCGCATTGGTCAGGCCAAACGGCATGACCAGGTATTCGAAGTGACCTAAGGGGGTCTTAAAAGCCGTCTTCCACTCATCTCCCTCTCTAACACGGACCAAGTGATAAGCACTTCTAAGGTCCAGTTTAGTGAATATCATGGCCTTGTTCAGAGGATCAAACGACGGGTCTATGAGTGGGAGGGGATACCGATTCTTAACGGTTATGCTGTTTAATCCCCGGTAGTCTATACAAGGTCTCAGGGACTTGTCCTTCTTACTAACAAAAAAGAACCCTGCACCAAGAGGCGAAGAAGAGGGGCGAATTAAACCGGCGGTCAGTGACTCCCCGATATAAGTGTCGAGGGCCTGGCGCTCCGGGCGAGAAACCCTATACAGTCGACTACAGGGAAGAGGAGAACCAGGAAGTAGGTCGATGGCGCAGTCATAGGGACGGTGCGGTGGTAGGGATAGCGCCCTCTCCTTGCTAAAAACCTCACCCAAACTGTGATACTCTGGAGGAACGGAGGAAAGGTCAGGAGGGGGAGAGATGGGAAGTGGAGGACGAGAGCAAGTAGGTGCAGAACGGAGACACTGTGAATGACAATGCGGGCTCCAACCAAGTACCGTGGAGTTCACCCAATCAAAGTGAGGGTTATGGATACGAAGCCAGGGGAGACCGAGAACAATAGGAGAAGAGGGAGAAGAAATCAGAAGAAAACAAATTAACTCAGAGTGGTTACCCGAAATCGTGAGGGAAAGGGGAGTAGTCTGGTGAGTAACGTCGAGTAGTGGTCGGCCATCTATGGCGCAGACCGGGCGGGGAACGTCTAGTTTAAGCAGGGGAAGGTTGAGGGAAAGGGTGAAGTCTCGGTCAATAAAATTGTCGTCAGTGCCAGAGTCGATTAGTACAGTTTCCGCCGTCGAAGTCAAGTCAACCGTCAAAAGACCAGGTAGGGTGATCCGGTGAGTCGGGTCATGCGACGAACGAGTGTGTCCCACCCGAGCACTAACCTTAGGTCGACTGGGGCAGACACGTAGTCGATAACCAGGCTCGCCGCAGTACAGACACAGTCCCTTCGTGAGCCTGTGGGAGCGCTGTTCCGGAGACAAACGTGTCCGACCCAGCTGCATCGGCTCATCGGGTGGCGGCGTAGGAGTCTCAGGAGTCAACAGAGGAGCAGGTTGGTCAAAAAGAGGAAAAGCAGGAGAGATAACGTCCCTGCCACGTTCCCTGCGGCGCTCCCTCAACCTATTATCAATCCTGATGGCTAGGCTGATAAGGGCCTCCAACCCCTCTGGTTCCTCCCGTGTGGAGAGTTGATCCCTGACTGCGCTACCTAACCCCTGGGTAAACGCGGTGATCAGTGCGGGTTCATTCCAACCACTCTCAGCAGCTAAAATTCTGAAATCTACCGAGTAATGCCCCACAGACTCCTCGCCCTGACGTAACCTGAGTAGTCTGCGAGAGGACACCGCGGGAGAGCGATGTGGTAGGTCAAAAACACGGCGCATCTCGTCAGAGAAACAATCAAAATTAGCTAGAGCCGGGGAGTTAGACTCCCACAGGGAAGTAGCCCAGTCCGCTGCTCTACCCCGGAGGAGGTTTATTAGATAAGCGATCTGAGCGCGACCCGCAGAAAACGAGGAGGGCTGCTGGCTAAAAACTAACTGAACTTGGAGCAAAAAACGTGAACAACCACCCACTTCTCCACTATAATATCCCGGCGTGGGTATCGTGGGTTCGCGTAGAACCGGCAGTCTCTCAGGTTGAGCAGGAGCAGAAACAGTCGGCGTGCGTACAGCGGCTGCAGCGGCTGCAACAGGTGCGGGAGGGGCCACACGGAGAGTCAACTCACCCACGGCGGCTGACAGCTGGACCAGCGCTGCGTGACTCTCCCGTGTCATCTCCTCGAGCGAACAAAGTCTGGTTCCTTGAGAACCGAGGGCTCGGCGGAGCTCCTTCACTTCCGCTGGGTCCATTTGGTGGCCAGAGAATTCTGTCACGGGTGGAACTCGGCAGGAGACCCAGAAGCGGAAGTGGACAAATATCCTCGGAGCAAATGTTCAAGCAAAGTCTTTTAATATTCCAAGCGGTCGGAAGGGACCGAAACAAAAAACAAATCAGGAACTCGGGACGAAGGCAGGACGCGGCTGGATATCGGGATCTCAGATCCGGAACTAAAACAAAAGAGGAAAAAGACTCACGTGAGCAAAACAAGGCGCTGACAACGTCAGGGGTCTTGAGGAAAAAGTTCATAGGGAACACGAGCAAAGAGAATCTACGAATGCCAACCTAGTCTGGAAACTCAATTCTCTGGCGAGTTCTTCAGGTCCGCGACGCTCCTTTTCTGTGGGAAGAACCCGCCATTCAATCACCCCCAGCCGCGCACCTGCCAGCGTCTGTCAAGACAAAAACAAAGACACGAACCAAAACAGGAAACCGACTACAAAATAAAACAGGAAAAGCACCAAAACATGACAGTATCTGGAGTGGCCTGACGATGAAAGGAAGCAACAGGTTTTCTGGGCAAGTCTTAAATCCATGTTGCGTACGGCAGGGAAGGCAGTAATTAGGAAAACTGCAGCTAGTTCTATTCCAAACACAGCCGGCCAAATTAAATCGGAAGTTTAGAAAAGTGGGCCCGCATATGAAAATTAAACGTGGGATTTAAGACAAATTTATCCAAATGTATCTTTTTCTGTAAATAAATAACTATATTGCCAACATACCTATAAATGGCAAAACATATTTCCATAAAATGTTGTCTTTGGCCACAGTGAAATATAATGTGTCAATAGTCCTCCGTCAAATGTAATATTTCTCTCAGGTATGATGTGGATGCAAATATATGTCACGCCATGTTTTCTACGGACGATCTGCACATGTGATTAGGACTTTGATCGCGAAAATTTGTAGAGTTAAAATATTAAAACAGATGTTTCTGGCTCATTGCTAATGAACTTGCCAATGTTTTTTTTTTTCCTAAACATCAAACTATATGACTGTTTCATTTTTAAATTTAAAGTTTTATATAGGTATTTTTATTTAATAGTATAATGAGACATGTCTCAATCGTCAGTGCCAACCAACAACATAGTTTGTTGTCCTTCATGCTTGTATAATAGGCTCATGAATGGTTTTTGAAACGCTTTATTTAATTTGCAAAGAAACATCTCCCCCTAGTGCCTGATACTATTAGCATACACACCATTTGATTGTTTTATGTTCTTTATAAAGTATTTTGTTGGTTTGATCTTGCTTATATCGTAATAACTTTAGCATACATAGTTTTTGCTCTCAGTTGTTGTATTATCAGCCAATAAAGGAAAGTATTACTAACCAACACCCTTTCATTTATTTTATAAAAATTTGATTGTAAAAATAGATTTGTTTTAAAAATGATTATAAATAAATCCCAAGAGTAGAAAAAAATACATACTGTAGATGCACACACAAATATAGTTTGTGCTGTACTATGAAAGTACATACATATATAAGTACCATTAGACTTGTTTCAATGCATGAATAGATGACTGTGTACATACATTCAATGTCAAACATATATTCAGTTTAAACAGTTAATTGAAAAATATTAACGTCAAAAAATGACATGTAAAAATAAATTAATTCAGTGTCAGAAATTTGGTTAAATTACTGTTAACATCCGGGTCAACCGAATGCTTCTTCTTAGTTGTGAGATGTTCTGAATTCAAAAACTTATTTGTTACACTTATTTATTTATTTTTTTTAACATATGATTTTTATTTATTTTTTATTTTACACATTAAGTCTTTTTTCACACCTTGAATTTTAGTCTGAATGTATAAATGCATATACAGTATATACAATTGCTTGAAATTTGACAGTTTTTCAAATTCAAATTCGGTGTTAGGAATTCTCATTCAAAGACTGGTGGCACACGTTTACTTGCATACTATACAGTGGTTCCCAAACTCTTCTCCATGCCTGGGCTCATTCAACACCATGGTCCTATGGCCAGGGACCCCACACTTTCTCATAGGACTCAAGGGACACAATCAACACATCCAGGTATTCTAACTCCGATGTCAAACAAACCTACCACTTATAATCATGGACATGGAGCTTGTAATCCATGCGTTTGTGTCTTCTCGCCTGGACTACTGCAACAGTTTATTTTCATGTCTTAACAAGAAGGAGCTGTCTCGCCTGCAGTTGTTACAGAACTCTGCAGCAAGAATTCTGACCCGCTCAAGTAGAAGAACTCACATTTCTCCAATCCTTAAAACTCATCACTGGCTTCCAGTTTCTTTCAGAATCAACTTTAAAAGTCTGGTCCTTACTTTCAGATCTATTCATGATCAGGCTCCTCCTTACATCACTGATCAGATCCAGCCTTATACCCCAGCTCGGGCTCTGAGCTCTTTGGAGCAGAATCTACTGATGGTTCCACGCACACGGCTCAGGACCAGGGGAGAGAAATCCTTCCAGGCTGTTGCTCCTAAGCTTTGGAACGATCTTCCTCTCTCTTTGCGCTTGATGGAGTCTTCTGACTCCTTCAAGAAACATCTTAAGACCTTTTTATTTGTTCAGGCTTTTCCTTTCTGGAACTCCTGTTGTGTTATCAGTTTTATCTGCACTTTAAAGTATATACTTTATTGAATATTGTTTTGATTGTTTAAGCGCTTTGTGACCCTGGTCTAGAAAAGCGCTATACAAATAAAAACTACTTACTTACTAACATGTTTTTTAAGAAGTTGCGAGCATAACAATAATTGAAATAAACCACCATTTTTTTTTTTTTTTTTGCTGAATCTCAGGGAAATTTTAGTTATTTAAACAAAATGATATAATATATAATATTAAAACAAGTCAAACATATTTTTTAATATAAATGTATTTATCACATATTAATTCCCTGATACCTTCCGACTTTCCGAGCCCTCTCTGCATACGCAAAGTTCACGAACTCCACTACCCACAACCCCTCGCGAAGGGGGAACGTTGAAGACCCTTCTTGTGCAGCCGCAGACTCACTTGATCCAGCGAGTTGCCCCTGGTGTTTCCTCCACTACTTGTGGTGGTTTTCTGACGCCAGCAGCGGAACAAGCGAGTAAAGTGACACAGAAGCGAGTCCCGGTGGTTCAGGTCAACTTCCACAAAGGACTCAATCTGCCCAACCTGTGGACCTCCTCTTGGACACATTCCCAACCCAACACACCACAGCATAGAACTCCTGTTCTATGCTGGCCACCACAGACTGGTAGAACATGGACAGGAGTTTCCTGCAGATGTTTAATGTTCGGAGCCTCCTCAGAAAGTACAGTCTACTCTGAACTTTCTTATACACATGGTCTGTGTTCTCAGGTTAGCCCTTTAAGACCAACAGAGAACATTGGTATCTAATACCCCATATTTCGGGAGAGCCCCCCCCCCCCCCATAAAATTACTGGTGGGACATGGGGAATGCCTTTCTCCAGATCCACAATACACATGTAGACAGGTTTAGAAAACTCCCATAAAGCCTCAAGGATCCTGTCGAGGGTATAGATCCATAGTTCAACAAACCGGGTGAAGACCACATTTGGTCCTATCAGTCCGTAGTTCGAGCCTTCTTTCCAGGACCCCTGAATTGACCATCTATAGTTGGAACATACCATCCGATAGCCATCTTTGATATGGGAACTCACCATCCAATTTTTCCAATCCATAGGTACTGCCCCCGGGTGTCCATGTGATGTTTCAGGTACATACAACCTCGCTCTTGACAGAGTCACATATCCATCAAATGATTCCTACATCCAGATGCTGGTCCAGAACCTCCCCAAAATGCA
>NW_028258804.1:0-2500 GCF_982586985.1 Callionymus lyra
CATACTTCACTCATACTTCCTCATACTTCATACTCATACTTCACTCATACCTCACTCATACTTCTACTCATACTTCACTCATACTTCATACTTCATATTAATACTTCATACTCATACTTCACTCATACTTCCCTCATACTCATACTTCACTCATACTTCACTCATACTTCATACTTCATATTAATACTTCATACTCATACTTCACTCATACTTCATACTTCATATTAATACTTCATACTCATACTTCACTCATACTTCACTCATACTTCATACTCATACTTCATACTCATACTTCACTCATACTTCATACTTCATATAATACTTCATACTCATACTTCACTCATACTTCCCTCATACTCATACTTCACTCATACTTCCCTCATACTTCATACTCATACTTCATACTCATACTTCACTCATACTTCACTCATACTTCATACTCATACTTCACTCATACTTCATACTTCATATTAATACTTCATACTCATACTTCACTCATACTTCCCTCATACTTCATACTCATACTTCACTCATACTTCATACTTCATATTAATACTTCATACTCATACTTCACTCATACTTCACTCATACTTCACTCATACTTCACTCATACTTCATACTCATACTTCATACTTCATATTAATACTTCATACTCATACTTCACTCATACTTCACTCATACTTCACTCACATTTCATACTTCATACTCATACTTCACTCATAGTTAACTCATGCTTCATATTAATACTTCATACTCATAGTTCACTCATACTTCATATTAATACGTCATACTCATAGTTCACTCATACTTCATATTAATACTTCATACTCATACTTCACTCATACTTCCCTCATACTCATACTTCACTCATACTTCCCTCATACTTCATACTCATACTTCATACTCATACTTCACTCATACTTCACTCATACTTCATACTCATACTTCACTCATACTTCATACTTCATATTAATACTTCATACTCATACTTCACTCATACTTCATACTTCATATTAATACTTCATACTCATACTTCACTCATAGTTAACTCATGCTTCATATTAATACTTCATACTCATACTTCACTCATACTTCATATTAATACGTCATACTCATAGTTCACTCATACTTCATATTAATACTTCATACTCATACTTCACTCATACTTCCCTCATACTCATACTTCACTCATACTTCCCTCATACTTCATACTCATACTTCATACTCATACTTCACTCATACTTCACTCATACTTCATACTCATACTTCACTCATACTTCATACTTCATATTAATACTTCATACTCATACTTCACTCATACTTCCCTCATACTTCATACTCATACTTCACTCATACTTCATACTTCATATTAATACTTCATACTCATACTTCACTCATACTTCACTCATACTTCACTCATACTTCACTCATACTTCACTCATACTTCATACTCATACTTCATACTTCATATTAATACTTCATACTCATAGTTCACTCATACTTCATATTAATACTTCATACTCATACTTCACTCATACTTCCCTCATACTCATACTTCACTCATACTTCCCTCATACTTCATACTCATACTTCATACTCATACTTCACTCATACTTCACTCATACTTCATACTCATACTTCACTCATACTTCATACTTCATATTAATACTTCATACTCATACTTCACTCATACTTCCCTCATACTTCATACTCATACTTCACTCATACTTCATACTTCATATTAATACTTCATACTCATACTTCACTCATACTTCACTCATACTTCACTCATACTTCATACTCATACTTCATACTTCATATTAATACTTCATACTCATACTTCACTCATACTTCACTCATACTTCACTCACATTTCATACTTCATACTCATACTTCACTCATAGTTAACTCATGCTTCATATTAATACTTCATACTCATAGTTCACTCATGCTTCATATTAATACTTCATACTCATAGTTCACTCATACTTCATATTAATACGTCATACTCATACTTCACTCATACTTCACTCATACTTCATACTCAAACTTCACTCATACTTCACTCATACTTCATACTCATATTTAACTCATACTTCATACTCATAATTCACTCATATTTAACTCATACTTCATGTTAGTACGTCATACTGATACTTCACTCATACTTCACTCATACTTCACTCATACTTCACTCATACTTCCCTCATACTTCATACTCATACTTCACTCATACTTCATACTCATACTTCACTCATACTTAACTCATACTTCATACTCATACTTCATACTCATACTTCATACTCATACTTCACTCAAACTTCACTCATACTTCACTCATACTTCACTCATACTTCATACTCATACTTCACTCATACTTCACTAATACTTCACTCATACTTCACTCATACTTCACTCATACTTCACTCATACTTCATACTCATACTTCACTCATACTTCACTCATACTTCACTCATACTTCATACTCATACTTCACTCA
>NW_028258804.1:7500-32360 GCF_982586985.1 Callionymus lyra
CTCTCTGTTTTACTCTGTTGGACTCTCTGGAGGACTCTCTGTTGGACTCTCAGTTTTACTCTGTTGGACTCTCTGGAGGACTCTCTGTTGGACTCTGTTTTACTCTGTTGGACTCTCTGAAGGACTCTCTGTTGGACTCTCTGTTTTACTCTGTTGGACTCTCTGGAGGACTCTCTGGATGTAACAGTCCTGGTCTCCCTCCACGCGTGTGGGACTCGTGGTCCTGGAAGCTCCTCACACTGATAGACGTGTAAAGGTCGTCCCAGTAAAAGGCTGTTGACCCAGAACGAGGCTCCCTGGTGGAACATCAAGCTGCTCATTAGTGGTGAACGATACAGTGAAGGTCTGTGTTGGAGGAGGAGGAGGAGGAGGAGGAGGAGGAGGAGGAGGAGAGGAGAGGAGAGGAGGAGGCGCGACTCATGCTGAAACATTAAGAAGGAGTGATGGACGCGAGAGAGAGAAGACAGTTGAGAGAGGAGAAGAGAGAAGATGAAACACTGGAGTGAAAAGGTCAACAAGTTTTTAAGTTCACGCCTGGAAGAAAACTTTGAGGAGAATTAAGAGAAGATTCATTAGTGAATACAAATGTTTCAGCGACTGTTGCTGCTGCTGATCATGTGACCTGTGACATCACACCTGACCTTTGAGTCATGACACTGTTGCTGATCATGTGACCTGTGACATCACACCTGACCTTGAGTCATGACACTGTTGCTGATCATGTGACCTGTGACATCACACCTGACCTTGAGTCATGACACTGTTGCTGATCATGTGACCTGTGACATCACACCTGACCTTTGAGTCATGACACTGTTGCTGATCATGTGACCTGTGACATCACACCTGACCTTGAGTCATGACACTGTTGCTGATCATGTGACCTGTGACATCACACCTGACCTTTGAGTCATGACACTGTTGCTGATCATGTGACCTGTGACATCACACCTGACCTTGAGTCATGACACTGTTGCTGATCATGTGACCTGTGACATCACACCTGACCTTTGAGTCATGACACTGTTGCTGATCATGTGACCTGTGACATCACACCTGACCTTGAGTCATGACACTGTTGCTGATCATGTGACCTGTGACATCACACCTGACCTTGAGTCATGACACTGTTGCTGATCATGTGACCTGTGACATCACACCTGACCTTGAGTCATGACACTGTTGCTGATCATGTGACCTGTGACATCACACCTGACCTTTGAGTCATGACACTGTTGCTGATCATGTGACCTGTGACATCACACCTGACCTTGAGTCATGACACTGTTGCTGATCATGTGACCTGTGACATCACACCTGACCTTTGAGTCATGACACTGTTGCTGATCATGTGACCTGTGACATCACACCTGACCTTGAGTCATGACACTGTTGCTGATCATGTGACCTGTGACATCACACCTGACCTTTGAGTCATGACACTGTTGCTGATCATGTGACCTGTGACATCACACCTGACCTTGAGTCATGACACTGTTGCTGATCATGTGACCTGTGACATCACACCTGACCTTGAGTCATGACACTGTTGCTGATCATGTGACCTGTGACATCACATGATCAAACCTGAACGTCACTCTCTTGAGCAGCTCACTCTCTTCTAAAGCGCTATATAAATAAATATTACTTACTTACTTACTTATGTCACATCACTCACTCTTATGTCACATCACTCACTCTTATGTCACATCACTCACTCTTATGTCACATCATCACTCTTATGTCACATCACTCACTCTTATGTCACATCACTCACTCTTATGTCACATCACTCACTCTTATGTCACATCACTCACTCTTATGTCACATCACTCACTCTTATGTCACATCACTCACTCTTATGTCACATCATCACTCTTATGTCACATCACTCACTCTTATGTCACATCACTCACTCTTATGTCACATCATCACTCTTATGTGACATCACTCACTCTTATGTGACATCATCACTCTTATGTCACATCACTCACTCTTATGTCACATCACTCACTCTTATGTCACATCACTCACTCTTATGTCACATCACTCACTCTTATGTCACATCACTCACTCTTATGTCACATCATCACTCTTATGTCACATCACTCACTCTTATGTCACATCACTCACTCTTATGTCACATCACTCACTCTTATGTCACATCACTCACTCTTATGTCACATCACTCACTCTTATGTCACATCACTCACTCTTATGTCACATCACTCACTCTTATGTCACATCATCACTCTTATGTCACATCACTCACTCTTATGTCACATCACTCACTCTTATGTCACATCATCACTCTTATGTGACATCACTCACTCTTATGTGACATCATCACTCTTATGTCACATCACTCACTCTTATGTCACATCACTCACTCTTATGTCACATCATCACTCTTATGTGACATCACTCACTCTTATGTGACATCATCACTCTTATGTCACATCACTCACTCTTAAGTCACACCACTCACTCTTATGTCACATCACTCACTCTTATGTCACATCACTCACTCTTATGTCACATCACTCACTCTTATGTCACATCACTCACTCTTATGTCACATCACTCACTCTTATGTCACATCATCACTCTTATGTCACATCACTCACTCTTATGTCACATCACTCACTCTTATGTCACATCACTCACTCTTATGTCACATCATCACTCTTATGTCACATCACTCACTCTTATGTCACATCATCACTCTTATGTGACATCACTCACTCTTATGTGACATCATCACTCTTATGTCACATCACTCACTCTTATGTCACATCACTCACTCTTATGTCACATCATCACTCTTATGTGACATCACTCACTCTTATGTGACATCATCACTCTTATGTCACATCACTCACTCTTAAGTCACACCACTCACTCTTATGTCACATCACTCACTCTTATTTCACTCCACTCACTCTTATGTCACATCACTCACTCTTATGTCACATCACTCTTATGTCACTCCACTCACTCTTATGTCACATCACCCTTATGTCACATCACTCTTATGTCACTCCACTCACTCTTATGTCACATCACCCTTATGTCACATCACTCTTATGTCACTCCACTCACTCTTATGTCACATCACCCTTATGTCACATCACTCTTATGTCACACCACTCACTCTTATTTCACTCTTATTTCACTCCACTCACTCTTATGTCACATCACTCACTCTTATGTCACATCATCACTCTTATGTCACATCATCACTCTTATCTCACATCACTCACTCTTATGTCACATCACTCACTCTTATGTCACATCATCACTCTTATGTCACATCACTCTATCTTATTTCACTCCACCCACTCTTATTTCACTCCACTCACTCTTATGTCACATCACTCACTCTTATGTCACATCACTCTTATGTCACTCCACTCACTCTTATGTCACATCACCCTTATGTCACATCACTCTTATGTCACATCACTCACTCTTATTTCACTCCACTCACTCTTATGTCACATCACTCACTCTTATGTCACATCATCACTCTTATGTCACATCATCACTCTTATGTCACATCACTCACTCTTATGTCACATCACTCACTCTTATGTCACATCATCACTCTTATGTCACATCACTCACTCCTATGTCACATCACTCACTCTTATGTCACATCACTCACTCTTATGTCACATCATCACTCTTATGTCACATCACTCACTCTTATGTCACATCACTCACTCTTATGTCACATCATCACTCTTATGTCACATCACTCTATCTTATTTCACTCCACTCACTCTTATTTCACTCCACTCACTCTTATGTCACATCACTCGCTCTTATGTTACATCACTCTTATGTCACTCCACTCACTCTTATGTCACATCACCCTTATGTCACATCACTCTTATGTCACATCACTCACTCTTATTTCACTCCACTCACTCTTATGTCACATCACTCACTCTTATGTCACATCATCACTCTTATGTCACATCACTCACTCTTATGTCACATCACTCACTCTTATGTCACATCATCACTCTTATGTCACATCACTCACTCTTATGTCACGTCACTCACTCCTATGTCACATCACTCACTCTTATGTCACATCACTCACTCTTATTTCACCCCACTCACTCTTATGTCACATCACTCACTCTTATTTCACTCCACTCACTCTTATGTGACATCACTCACTCTTATTTCACTCCACTCACTCTTATGTCACATCACTCTTATGTCACTCCATTCACTCTTATGTCACATCACTCTAGTGTCACAACACTCTTATGTCACTCCACTCACTCTTATGTCACATCACTCTTATGTCACATCACTCACTCTTATGTCACATCACTCACTCTTATGTCACATCACTCTCATGTCACATCACTCTTATGTCACATCACTCACTCTTATGTCACATCACTCACTCTTATTTCACTCCACTCACTCTTATGTGACATCACTCACTCTTATTTCACTCCACTCACTCTTATGTCACTCCACTCACTCTTATGCCACATCAGTCACTCTTATTTCACTCCACTCCACTCACTCTAATTTCACTCCACTCACTCCTATGTCACATCACTCACTCTTATGTCACATCACTCACTCTTATGTCACATCACTCACTCTTATGTCACATCATCACTCTTATGTGACATCACTCACTCTTATGTCACATCACTCACTCTTATGTCACATCACTCACTCTTATGTCACATCACTCACTCTTATGTCACATCACTCACTCTTATGTCACATCACTCACTGTTATGTCACATCACTCACTCTTATTTCACTTCACTCACTCTTATGTCACATCACTCACTCTTATTTCACTCCACTCACTCTTATGTGACATCACTCACTCTTATTTCACTCCACTCACTCTTATGACACATCACTCACTCTTATGTCACATTACTCTTATGTCACTCCTTTCACTCTTATGTCACTCCACTCACTCTTATGTCACATCACTCTTATGTCACATCACTCTTATGTCACATCACTCACTCTTATTTCACTCCACTCACTCTTATGTGACATCACTCACTCTTATTTCACTCCACTCACTCTCATGACACATCACTCACTCCTATGTCACATTACTCTTATGTCACACCTTTCACTCTTATGTCACATCACTTACTCTTATGTCACATCACTCACTCTTATGTCACATCACTCTTATGTCACATCACTCACTCTTATGTCACATTACTCTTATGTCACTCCATTCACTCTTATGTCACATCACTCACTCTTATGTCACATCACTCACTCTTATGTCACATCACTCTTATGTCACATCACTCACTCTTATTTCACTCCATTCACTCTTATGTCACATCACTCACTCTTATTTCACTCCACTCACTCTTATGTGACATCACTCACTCTTATTTCACTCCACTCACTCTTATGTCACATCACTCACTCTTATTTCACTCCACTCACTCTTATGTGACATCACTCTTTTGTCACATCACTCACTCTTATGTCACTCCATTCACTCTTATGTCACATCACTCTTATGTCACATCACTCTTATGTCACTCCACTCACTCTTATGTCACATCACTCACTCTTATGTCACATCATCACTCTTATGTCACATCACTCACTCTTATGTCACATCACTCACTCTTATGTCACATCATCACTCTTATGTCACATCACTCACTCTTATGTCACGTCACTCACTCCTATGTCACATCACTCACTCTTATGTCACATCACTCACTCTTATGTCACTCCACTCACTCTTATGTCACATCACTCTTATGTCACATCACTCACTCTTATGTCACATCACTCTTATGTCACATCACTCTTATGTCACATCACTCTTATGTCACATCACTCTTATGTCACATCACTCTTATGTCACTCCACTCACTCTTATGTCACATCACTCTTATGTCACATCACTCACTCTTATGTCACATCACTCTTATGTCACATCACTCTTATGTCACATCACTCTTATGTCACATCACTCTTATGTCACATCACTCTTTTGTCACTCCACTCACTCTTATGTCACTCCACTCACTCTCATGTGACATCACTCTTATGTCACATCACTCTTTTGTCACTCCACTCACTCTTATTTCACTCCACTCACTCTTATGTGACATCACTCTTTTGTCACATCACTCACTCTTATGTCACTCCATTCACTCTTATGTCACATCACTCTTATGTCACATCACTCTTATGTCACATCACTCACTCTTATGTCACATCACTCTTATGTCACTCCACTCACTTTTATGTCACATCACTCTTATGTCACATCACTCTTATGTCACATCACTCACTCTTATGTCACATCACTCTTATGTCACATCACTCTTATGTCACATCACTCTTATGTCACATCACTCTTATGTCACATCACTCTTATGTCACATCACTCTTTTGTCACTCCACTCACTCTTATGTCACTCCACTCACTCTTATGTCACATCAATTTCTTCTACACACTATAAAACCATATAGACATACTTGAAACTGCTCTAAACTGGTTTAAACAGACAGAAACATTATGACCACCTTCTCATAAACACACACTAAGGTCAGCTATGGTGTCCCTCAAGGCTCGGTTCTTGGTCCAATCCATGTCGCTGTGATTGTCTCGTCGTCAACTTCAAGCGTGTCTTCAGACACTTGTTCTTTGACACTGTAAATAAAGTTGGATTGAATCACCTGTCACTCAAGAAGTCAGTCCACAGGTCAGTTAGGCTCCGCCCACTGGTGCCTGAGATGACGGACAGGTGAGACTTCTGGCTCTAGTTCTGAGGAGGTTCCTCTGCTGGAGTGATGTTCTTCAGTGTCTCCTTGAGTGTGTTTGGACGAGACGCTCGCTGATGTCATCTTTGGCATTTTTCCTTTTCCCCTCTTTCCTCGTCGCCCCCATGATGTCTCCAGGCAAATATGAAGGGACCCCCCCCCCCAGGACGGGTGTTAATTTACGACGGCGGGACAGAGATCTGGAGGTGTGATGGAGGGAGGAACTAATTGAATTAAACGAGGAGAGAGAGGGCGAGCGAGGTAAGTGGAGAGAGAGAGAGAGAAGAAAACAAAAAGATGTGCATCGAAGGACGAGTTTCATCAATGACTCAGATCTACCCGGCGACAGCGGCTCCTGGAAACAACTCTTTCATTGGATCCATGCAGTCGCCGACGGCAACGCTCGCTTGTTGCTGTGGATCTGTGGCCGGGGTCACGGGGTCACGGGGTCACGGGGTCACGGCACCTGTTGACGTTGAAAAGGCCTCAAAGTTCTGTTAACAACAAACACACAAACATACAAACATCTGAAAGACAACTGATGACACCTGTCAATCAACCTTGACACTTCTTGTTGGTGTATGAGTGTGTGTGTGTGTGTGTATAAGTGTGTGTGTGTGTGTATATATAAAGTGAGTATTTATAAAGTGAGTATATATAAAGTGAGTATATATAAAGTTAATTTATGAAGTGAGTATTTATAAAGTGAGTATTTATAAAGTGAGTATATATAAAGTGAGTATATATAAAGTAAATTTATAAAGTGAGTATTTATAAAGTGAGTATTTATAAAGTGAGTATATATAAAGTGAGTATTTATATTGATAATTTATAAAGTGAGTATTTATAAAGTGAGTATATATAAAGTGAGTATATATAAAGTTAATTTATAAAGTGAGTATTTATAAAGTGAGTATTTATAAAGTGAGTATATATAAAGTGAGTATTTATATTGATAATTTATAAAGTGAGTATTTATAAAGTGAGTAATTATAAAGTGAGTATTTATAAAGTGAGTATTTATAAAGTGAGTATTGATAAAGTTAGTTTTTATAAAGTGAGAATATATAAAGTGAGTATTTATAAAGTTAATTTATAAAGTAAGTATTTATAAAGTGAATATATATAAATTGAGTATTTATAAAGTGAGTATTGATAAAGTTAGTTTTTATAAAGTGAATATATATAAGTTGAGTATTTATAAAGTGAGTATTGATAAAGTTAGTTTTTATAAAGTGAGAATATATAAAGTGAGTATTTATAAAGTTAATTTATAAAGTGAGTATAAAGTGAGTATTTATAAAGTGACTATATATAAAGCGAGTATTTATAAATTGAGTATTTATAAAGTTAGTTTTTATAAAGTGAGTATATATAAAGTGAGTATTTATAAAGTTAATATATAAAGTGAGTATTTACAAAGTGAGTATTGATAAAGTTAATTTATAAAGTGAGTATTTATAAAGTGATTATTTATAAAGTGAGTATATATAAAGTGAATATTTATAAAGTGAGTATTTATAACGTGAGTATATATAAAGTGAGTATTTATAAAGTGATTATTTATAAAGTGAGTATATATAAAGTGAATATTTATAAAGTGAGTATTTATAACGTGAGTATATATAAAGTGAGTATTTATAAAGTGATTATTTATAAAGTGAGTTTATTTCAAGTGAGTATTTTTAAAGTTAATTTATAAAGTGAGTATGTATAGAGTATATATAGTGAGTATTTATAAAGTCAGTATTTATAAAGTCAGTATATATAAAGTCAGTATATATAAAGTGAGTATTTATAAAGTTAATATATAAAGTGAGTATTTATAAAGAGAGTATTTATAAAGTGAGTATTTATAAAGTCAGTATTTATAAAGTTAATTTATAAAGTGAGTATTTATAAAGTGAGTATTTATAAAGTGAGTATATATAAAGTGAGTGAGTATATATAAAGTGAGTATATATAAAGTGAGTATTAATAAAGGGATTATTTATAAAGTGAGTATATATAAAGTGAGTATATATAAAGTGAGTGAGTATATATAAAGTGAGTATATATAAAGTGAGTATATATAAAGTGAGTATTTATAAAGTGAGTATATATAAAGTGAGTATTTATAAAGTGAGTATATATAAAGTGAGTATTTATAAAGAGAGTATATATAAAGTGAGTATTTATAAAGTGAGTATTTATAAAGTGAGTATTTATAAAGAGAGTATTTATAAAGTGAGTATATATAAAGTGAGTATTTATAAAGTTAATTTATAAAGTGAGTATTTATAAAGTGAGTATATATAAAGTGAGTATATATAAAGTGAGTATATATAAAGTGAGTATTTATAAAGTTAATACATAAAGTGAGTATATATAAAGTGAGTATTTATAAAGTGAGTATATATAAAGTGAGTATTATAAAGTGAGTGAGTATATATAAAGTGAGTATTTATAAAGTGATTATTTATAAAGTGAGTATTTATAAAGTGAGTATATATAAAGTGAGTATATATAAAGTGAGTGAGTATATATAAAGTGAGTATTTATAAAGTTAATTTATAAAGTGAGTATATATAAAGTGAGTATATATAAAGTGAGAATATATAAAGTGAGTATTTATAAAGTTAATTTATAAAGTGAGTATATATAAAGTGAGTATATATAAAGTGAGTATTTATAAAGTTAATTTATAAAGTGAGTATATATAAAGTGAGTATATATAAAGTGAGTATTTATAAAGTTAATTTATAAAGTGAGTATATATAAAGTGAGTATAAATAAAGTGAGTATTTATAAAGTTAATTTATAAAGTGAGTATATATAAAGTCAGTATATATAAAGTCAGTATATATAAAGTCAGTATATATAAAGTCAGTATTTATAAAGTTAATTTATAAAGTGAGTATATATAAAGTGAGTATTTATAAAGTTAATTTATAAAGTGAGTATATATAAAGTGAGTATTTATAAAGTTAATTTATAAAGTGAGTATATATAAAGTGAGTATTTATAAAGTTAATTTATAAAGTGAGTATATATAAAGTGAGTATATATAAAGTGAGTATTTATAAAGTTAATTTATAAAGTGAGTATATATAAAGTGAGTATATATAAAGTGAGTATTTATAAAGTTAATTTATAAAGTGAGTATATATAAAGTGAGTATATATAAAGTCAGTATATATAAAGTCAGTATATATAAAGTCAGTATATATAAAGTCAGTATTTATAAAGTTAATTTATAAAGTGAGTATATATAAAGTGAGTATTTATAAAGTTAATTTATGAAGTGAGTATATATAAAGTGAGTATTTATAAAGTTAATTTATAAAGTCAGTATATATAAAGTGAGTAAATATAAAGTGAGTATATATAAAGTTAATTTATAAAGTGAGTATAAAGTGAGTATTTATAAAGTGACTATATATAAAGCGAGTATTTATAAATTGAGTATTTATAAAGTTAGTTTTTATGAAGTGAGTATATATAAAGTGAGTATTTATAAAGTTAGTTTTTATAAAGTGAGAATATATAAAGTGAGTATTTATAAAGTTAATTTATAAAGTGAGTTTAAAGTGAGTATTTATAAAGTGAGTATATATAAAGCGAGTATTTATAAATTGAGCATTTATAAAGTTAGTTTTTATGAAGTGAGTATATATAAAGTGAGTATTTATAAAGTTAATATATAAAGTGAGTATTTATAACGTGAGTATTGATAAAGTTAATTTATAAAGTGAGTATTTATAAAGTGAGTATTTATAAAGTGAGTATATATAAAGTGAATATTTATAAAGCGAGTATTTATAACGTGAGTATATATAAAGTGAGTATTTATAAAGAGAGTATTTATAAAGTGAGTATTTATAAAGTCAGTATTTATAAAGTTAATTTATAAAGTGAGTATTTATAAAGTGAGTATTTATAAAGTGAGTATATATAAAGTGAGTATATATAAAGTGAGTGAGTATATATAAAGTGAGTATATATAAAGTGAGTATATATAAAGTGAGTATTTATAAAGTGAGTATATATAAAGTGAGTATTTATAAAGAGAGTATTTATAAAGTGAGTATATATAAAGTGAGTATTTATAAAGTTAATTTATAAAGTGAGTATTTATAAAGTGAGTATATATAAAGTGAGTATATATAAAGTGAGTATATATAAAGTGAGTATTTATAAAGTTAATTTATAAAGTGAGTATATATAAAGTGAGTATTTATAAAGTGAGTATTTATAAAGTTGATTTATAAAGTGAGTATATATAAAGTGAGTATTTATAAAGTTAATTTATAAAGTGAGTATATATAAAGTGAGTATATATAAAGTGAGTATTTATAAAGTTAATTTATAAAAGTGAGTATATATAAAGTGAGTATATATAAAGTGAGTATATATAAAGTGAGTATATATAAAGTGAGTATTTATAAAGTGATTATTTATAAAGTGAGTATATATAAAGTGAGTATATATAAAGTGAGTGAGTATATATAAAGTGAGTATATATAAAGTGAGTATATATAAAGTGAGTATTTATAAAGTGAGTATATATAAAGTGAGTATTTATAAAGAGAGTATTTATAAAGTGAGTATATATAAAGTGAGTATTTATAAAGTTAATTTATAAAGTGAGTATTTATAAAGTGAGTATATATAAAGTGAGTATATATAAAGTGAGTATTTATAAAGTTAATTTATAAAGTGAGTATATATAAAGTGAGTATTTATAAAGTGAGAATTTATAAAGTTAATTTATAAAGTGAGTATATATAAAGTGAGTATTTATAAAGTTAATTTATAAAGTGAGTATATATAAAGTGAGTATATATAAAGTGAGTATATATAAAGTGAGTATTTATAAAGTTAATTTATAAAGTGAGTATATATAAAGTGAGTATATATAAAGTGAGTATATATAAAGTGAGTATTTATAAAGTTAATTTATAAAGTGAGTATATATAAAGTGAGTATATATAAAGTTAATTTATAAAGTGAGTATATATAAAGTGAGTATTTATAAAGTGAGTATATATAAAGTGAGTATTTATAAAGTTAATTTATAAAGTGAGTATATATAAAGTGAGTATTTATAAAGTTAATTTATAAAGTGAGTATATATAAAGTGAGTATTTATAAAGTGAGTATATATAAAGTGAGTATTTATAAAGTTAATTTATAAAGTGAGTATATATAAAGTGAGTATTTATAAAGTTAATTTATAAAGTGAGTATATATAAAGTGAGTATTTATAAAGTGAGTATATATAAAGTGAGTATTTATAAAGTGAGTATATATAAAGTGAGTATTTATAAAGTTAATTTATAAAGTGAGTATATATAAAGTGAGTATTTATAAAGTTAATTTATAAAGTGAGTATATATAAAGTGAGTATATATAAAATGAGTATATATAAAGTGAGTATTTATAAAGTTAATTTATAAAGTGAGTATATATAAAGTGAGTATATATAAAGTCAGTATATATAAAGTGAGTATTTATAAAGTTAATTTATAAAGTGAGTATATATAAAGTGAGTATTTATAAAGTGAGTATATATAAAGTGAGTATTTATAAAGTTAATTTATAAAGTGAGTATATATAAAGTGAGTATTTATAAAGTTAATTTATAAAGTGAGTATATATAAAGTGAGTATATATAAAGTCAGTATATATAAAGTGAGTATTTATAAAGTTAATTTATAAAGTGAGTATATATAAAGTGAGTATATATAAAGTGAGTATATATAAAGTCAGTATATATAAAGTGAGTATTTATAAAGTCAGTATATATAAAGTGAGTATTTATAAAGTTAATTTATAAAGTGAGTATATATAAAGTGAGTATATATAAAGTGAGTATATATAAAGTCAGTATATATAAAGTGAGTATTTATAAAGTGAGTATATATAAAGTCAGTATATATAAAGTCAGTATATATAAAGTGAGTATTTATAAAGTGAGTATATATAAAGTCAGTATATATAAAGTCAGTATATATAAAGTCAGTATATATAAAGTCAGTATATATAAAGTGAGTATTTATAAAGTTAATTTATAAAGTGAGTATATATAAAGTGAGTATTTATAAAGTGAGTATATATAAAGTGAGTATTTATAAAGTTAATTTATAAAGTGAGTATATATAAAGTGAGTATTTATAAAGTTAATTTATAAAGTGAGTATATATAAAGTGAGTATTTATAAAGTTAATTTATAAAGTGAGTATATATAAAGTGAGTATATATAAAATGAGTATATATAAAGTGAGTATTTATAAAGTTAATTTATAAAGTGAGTATATATAAAGTGAGTATATATAAAGTCAGTATATATAAAGTGAGTATTTATAAAGTTAATTTATAAAGTGAGTATATATAAAGTGAGTATTTATAAAGTGAGTATATATAAAGTGAGTATTTATAAAGTTAATTTATAAAGTGAGTATATATAAAGTGAGTATTTATAAAGTTAATTTATAAAGTGAGTATATATAAAGTGAGTATATATAAAGTGAGTATATATAAAGTGAGTATTTATAAAGTTAATTTATAAAGTGAGTATATATAAAGTGAGTATATATAAAGTGAGTATATATAAAGTCAGTATATATAAAGTGAGTATTTATAAAGTCAGTATATATAAAGTGAGTATTTATAAAGTTAATTTATAAAGTGAGTATATATAAAGTGAGTATATATAAAGTGAGTATATATAAAGTCAGTATATATAAAGTGAGTATTTATAAAGTGAGTATATATAAAGTCAGTATATATAAAGTCAGTATATATAAAGTGAGTATTTATAAAGTGAGTATATATAAAGTCAGTATATATAAAGTCAGTATATATAAAGTCAGTATATATAAAGTGAGTATTTATAAAGTGAGTATATATAAAGTCAGTATATATAAAGTGAGTATATATAAAGTGAGTATATATAAAGTGAGTATATATAAAGTCAGTATATATAAAGTGAGTATTTATAAAGTGAGTATATATAAAGTCAGTATATATAAAGTCAGTATATATAAAGTCAGTATATATAAAGTGAGTATTTATAAAGTGAGTATATATAAAGTGAGTATATATAAAGTCAGTATATATAAAGTCAGTATTTATAAAGTGAGTATTTATAAAGTGAGTATATATAAAGTGAGTATATATAAAGTCAGTATATATAAAGTCAGTATATATAAAGTGAGTATTTATAAAGTGAGTATATATAAAGTGAGTATATATAAAGTCAGTATATATAAAGTCAGTATTTATAAAATGAGTATTTATAAAGTGAGTATATATAAAGTGAGTATATATAAAGTCAGTATATATAAAGTCAGTATATATAAAGTGAGTATTTATAAAGTGAGTATGTATAAAGTGAGTATATATAAAGTCAGTATATATAAAGTCAGTATATATAAAGTGAGTATATATAAAGTCAGTATATATAAAGTCAGTATATATAAAGTGAGTATTTATAAAGTCAGTATATATAAAGTGAGTATATATAAAGTCAGTATATATAAAGTCAGTATATATAAAGTGAGTGAGTATATATAAAGTGAGTATATATAAAGTGAGTATTTATAAAGTGATTATTTATAAAGTGAGTATATATAAAGTGAATATTTATAAAGTGAGTATTTATAACGTGAATATATATAAAGTGAGTATTTATAAAGTGATTATTTATAAAGTGAGTTTATTTCAAGTGAGTATTTTTAAAGTTAATTTATAAAGTGAGTATGTATAGAGTATATATAGTGAGTATTTATAAAGTCAGTATTTATAAAGTCAGTATATATAAAGTCAGTATATATAAAGTGAGTATTTATAAAGTTAATATATAAAGTGAGTATTTATAAAGAGAGTATTTATAAAGTGAGTATTTATAAAGTCAGTATTTATAAAGTTAATTTATAAAGTGAGTATTTATAAAGTGAGTATTTATAAAGTGAGTATATATAAAGTGAGTGAGTATATATAAAGTGAGTATATATAAAGTGAGTATTAATAAAGGGATTATTTATAAAGTGAGTATATATAAAGTGAGTATATATAAAGTGAGTGAGTATATATAAAGTGAGTATATATAAAGTGAGTATATATAAAGTGAGTATTTATAAAGTGAGTATATATAAAGTGAGTATTTATAAAGTGAGTATATATAAAGTGAGTATTTATAAAGAGAGTATATATAAAGTGAGTATTTATAAAGTGAGTATTTATAAAGTGAGTATTTATAAAGAGAGTATTTATAAAGTGAGTATATATAAAGTGAGTATTTATAAAGTTAATTTATAAAGTGAGTATTTATAAAGTGAGTATATATAAAGTGAGTATATATAAAGTGAGTATTTATAAAGTTAATACATAAAGTGAGTATATATAAAGTGAGTATTTATAAAGTGAGTATATATAAAGTGAGTATTATAAAGTGAGTGAGTATATATAAAGTGAGTATTTATAAAGTGATTATTTATAAAGTGAGTATTTATAAAGTGAGTATATATAAAGTGAGTATATATAAAGTGAGTGAGTATATATAAAGTGAGTATTTATAAAGTTAATTTATAAAGTGAGTATATATAAAGTGAGTATATATAAAGTGAGAATATATAAAGTGAGTATTTATAAAGTTAATTTATAAAGTGAGTATATATAAAGTGAGTATATATAAAGTGAGTATTTATAAAGTTAATTTATAAAGTGAGTATATATAAAGTGAGTATATATAAAGTGAGTATTTATAAAGTTAATTTATAAAGTGAGTATATATAAAGTGAGTATAAATAAAGTGAGTATTTATAAAGTTAATTTATAAAGTGAGTATATATAAAGTGAGTATATATAAAGTCAGTATATATAAAGTCAGTATATATAAAGTCAGTATTTATAAAGTTAATTTATAAAGTGAGTATATATAAAGTGAGTATTTATAAAGTTAATTTATAAAGTGAGTATATATAAAGTGAGTATTTATAAAGTTAATTTATAAAGTGAGTATATATAAAGTGAGTATTTATAAAGTTAATTTATAAAGTGAGTATATATAAAGTGAGTATATATAAAGTGAGTATTTATAAAGTTAATTTATAAAGTGAGTATATATAAAGTGAGTATATATAAAGTGAGTATTTATAAAGTTAATTTATAAAGTGAGTATATATAAAGTGAGTATATATAAAGTCAGTATATATAAAGTCAGTATATATAAAGTCAGTATTTATAAAGTCAGTATTTATAAAGTTAATTTATAAAGTGAGTATATATAAAGTGAGTATTTATAAAGTTAATTTATAAAGTGAGTATATATAAAGTGAGTATTTATAAAGTTAATTTATAAAGTGAGTATATATAAAGTGAGTATTTATAAAGTTAATTTATAAAGTGAGTATATATAAAGTGAGTATTTATAAAGTTAATTTATAAAGTGAGTATACATAAAGTGAGTATTTATAAAGTTAATTTATAAAGTCAGTATATATAAAGTGAGTAAATATAAAGTGAGTATATATAAAGTTAATTTATAAAGTGAGTATAAAGTGAGTATTTATAAAGTGACTATATATAAAGCGAGTATTTATAAATTGAGTATTTATAAAGTTAGTTTTTATGAAGTGAGTATATATAAAGTGAGTATTTATAAAGTTAGTTTTTATAAAGTGAGAATATATAAAGTGAGTATTTATAAAGTTAATTTATAAAGTGAGTTTAAAGTGAGTATTTATAAAGTGAGTATATATAAAGCGAGTATTTATAAATTGAGCATTTATAAAGTTAGTTTTTATGAAGTGAGTATATATAAAGTGAGTATTTATAAAGTTAATATATAAAGTGAGTATTTATAACGTGAGTATTGATAAAGTTAATTTATAAAGTGAGTATTTATAAAGTGAGTATTTATAAAGTGAGTATATATAAAGTGAATATTTATAAAGCGAGTATTTATAACGTGAGTATATATAAAGTGAGTATTTATAAAGAGAGTATTTATAAAGTGAGTATTTATAAAGTCAGTATTTATAAAGTTAATTTATAAAGTGAGTATTTATAAAGTGAGTATTTATAAAGTGAGTATATATAAAGTGAGTATATATAAAGTGAGTGAGTATATATAAAGTGAGTATATATAAAGTGAGTATATATAAAGTGAGTATTTATAAAGTGAGTATATATAAAGTGAGTATTTATAAAGAGAGTATTTATAAAGTGAGTATATATAAAGTGAGTATTTATAAAGTTAATTTATAAAGTGAGTATTTATAAAGTGAGTATATATAAAGTGAGTATATATAAAGTGAGTATATATAAAGTGAGTATTTATAAAGTTAATTTATAAAGTGAGTATATATAAAGTGAGTATTTATAAAGTGAGTATTTATAAAGTTGATTTATAAAGTGAGTATATATAAAGTGAGTATTTATAAAGTTAATTTATAAAGTGAGTATATATAAAGTGAGTATATATAAAGTGAGTATTTATAAAGTTAATTTATAAAAGTGAGTATATATAAAGTGAGTATATATAAAGTGAGTATATATAAAGTGAGTATATATAAAGTGAGTATTTATAAAGTGATTATTTATAAAGTGAGTATATATAAAGTGAGTATATATAAAGTGAGTGAGTATATATAAAGTGAGTATATATAAAGTGAGTATATATAAAGTGAGTATTTATAAAGTGAGTATATATAAATTGAGTATTTATAAAGAGAGTATTTATAAAGTGAGTATATATAAAGTGAGTATTTATAAAGTTAATTTATAAAGTGAGTATTTATAAAGTGAGTATATATTAAGTGAGTATATATAAAGTGAGTATTTATAAAGTTAATTTATAAAGTGAGTATATATAAAGTGAGTATTTATAAAGTGAGAATTTATAAAGTTAATTTATAAAGTGAGTATATATAAAGTGAGTATTTATAAAGTTAATTTATAAAGTGAGTATATATAAAGTGAGTATATATAAAGTGAGTATATATAAAGTGAGTATTTATAAAGTTAATTTATAAAGTGAGTATATATAAAGTGAGTATATATAAAGTGAGTATATATAAAGTGAGTATTTATAAAGTTAATTTATAAAGTGAGTATATATAAAGTGAGTATATATAAAGTTAATTTATAAAGTGAGTATATATAAAGTGAGTATTTATAAAGTGAGTATATATAAAGTGAGTATTTATAAAGTTAATTTATAAAGTGAGTATATATAAAGTGAGTATTTATAAAGTTAATTTATAAAGTGAGTATATATAAAGTGAGTATTTATAAAGTGAGTATATATAAAGTGAGTATTTATAAAGTTAATTTATAAAGTGAGTATATATAAAGTGAGTATTTATAAAGTTAATTTATAAAGTGAGTATATATAAAGTGAGTATTTATAAAGTGAGTATATATAAAGTGAGTATTTATAAAGTTAATTTATAAAGTGAGTATATATAAAGTGAGTATTTATAAAGTTAATTTATAAAGTGAGTATATATAAAGTGAGTATTTATAAAGTTAATTTATAAAGTTAGTATATATAAAGTGAGTATATATAAAATGAGTATATATAAAGTGAGTATTTATAAAGTTAATTTATAAAGTGAGTATATATAAAGTGAGTATATATAAAGTCAGTATATATAAAGTGAGTATTTATAAAGTTAATTTATAAAGTGAGTATATATAAAGTGAGTATTTATAAAGTGAGTATATATAAAGTGAGTATTTATAAAGTTAATTTATAAAGTGAGTATATATAAAGTGAGTATTTATAAAGTTAATTTATAAAGTGAGTATATATAAAGTGAGTATATATAAAGTCAGTATATATAAAGTGAGTATTTATAAAGTTAATTTATAAAGTGAGTATATATAAAGTGAGTATATATAAAGTCAGTATATATAAAGTCAGTATATATAAAGTGAGTATTTATAAAGTCAGTATATATAAAGTGAGTATTTATAAAGTTAATTTATAAAGTGAGTATATATAAAGTGAGTATATATAAAGTGAGTATATATAAAGTCAGTATATATAAAGTGAGTATTTATAAAGTCAGTATATATAAAGTCAGTATATATAAAGTCAGTATATATAAAGTGAGTATTTATAAAGTGAGTATATATAAAGTCAGTATATACAAAGTCAGTATATATAAAGTCAGTATATATAAAGTCAGTATATATAAAGTGAGTATTTATAAAGTTAATTTATAAAGTGAGTATATATAAAGTGAGTATTTATAAAGTGAGTATATATAAAGTGAGTATTTATAAAGTTAATTTATAAAGTGAGTATATATAAAGTGAGTATTTATAAAGTTAATTTATAAAGTGAGTATATATAAAGTGAGTATTTATAAAGTTAATTTATAAAGTGAGTATATATAAAGTGAGTATATATAAAATGAGTATATATAAAGTGAGTATTTATAAAGTTAATTTATAAAGTGAGTATATATAAAGTGAGTATATATAAAGTCAGTATATATAAAGTGAGTATTTATAAAGTTAATTTATAAAGTGAGTATATATAAAGTGAGTATTTATAAAGTGAGTATATATAAAGTGAGTATTTATAAAGTTAATTTATAAAGTGAGTATATATAAAGTGAGTATATATAAAGTGAGTATATATAAAGTGAGTATTTATAAAGTTAATTTATAAAGTGAGTATATATAAAGTGAGTATATATAAAGTCAGTATATATAAAGTGAGTATTTATAAAGTCAGTATATATAAAGTGAGTATTTATAAAGTTAATTTATAAAGTGAGTATATATAAAGTGAGTATATATAAAGTGAGTATATATAAAGTCAGTATATATAAAGTGAGTATTTATAAAGTGAGTATATATAAAGTCAGTATATATAAAGTCAGTATATATAAAGTGAGTATTTATAAAGTGAGTATATATAAAGTCAGTATATATAAAGTGAGTATTTATAAAGTCAGTATATATAAAGTGAGTATTTATAAAGTTAATTTATAAAGTGAGTATATATAAAGTGAGTATATATAAAGTGAGTATATATAAAGTGAGTATTTATAAAGTGAGTATATATAAAGTGAGTATATATAAAGTCAGTATATATAAAGTCAGTATTTATAAAATGAGTATTTATAAAGTGAGTATATATAAAGTGAGTATATATAAAGTCAGTATATATAAAGTCAGTATATATAAAGTGAGTATTTATAAAGTGAGTATGTATAAAGTGAGTATATATAAAGTCAGTATATATAAAGTCAGTATATATAAAGTGAGTATATATAAAGTCAGTATATATAAAGTCAGTATATATAAAGTGAGTATTTATAAAGTCAGTATATATAAAGTGAGTATATATAAAGTCAGTATATATAAAGTCAGTATATATAAAGTGAGTGAGTATATATAAAGTGAGTATATATAAAGTGAGTATTTATAAAGTGATTATTTATAAAGTGAGTATATATAAAGTCAGTATATATAAAGTCAGTATATATAAAGTGAGTGAGTATATATAAAGTGAGTATATATAAAGTGAGTATTTATGAAGTGATTATTTATAAAGTGAGTATATATAAAGTGAGTATATATAAAGTGAGTGAGTATATATAAAGTGAGTATATATAAAGTGAGTATATATAAAGTGAGTATTTATAAAGTGAGTATATATAAAGTGAGTATTTATAAAGAGAGTATTTATAAAGTGAGTATTTATAAAGTGAGTATATATAAAGTGAGTATATATAAAGTGAGTATATATAAAGTGAGTATTTATAAAGTTAATTTATAAAATGAGTATATATAAAGTGAGTATTTATAAAGTGAGTATTTATAAAGTTAATTTATAAAGTAGGTATATATAAAGTGAGTATTTATAAAGTTAATTTACAAAGTGAGTATATATAAAGTGAGTATATATAAAGTGAGTATATATAAAGTGAGTATATATAAAGTCAGTATATATAAAGTGAGTATATATAAAGTGAGTATTTATAAAGTGAGTATTTATAAAGTTAATTTATAAAGTGAGTATATATAAAGTGAGTATTTATAAAGTTAATTTATAAAGTGAGTATATATAAAGTCAGTATATATAAAGTCAGTATATATAAAGTCAGTATATATAAAGTGAGTATATACAAAGTGAGTATATATAAAGTCAGTATATATAAAGTGAGTATTTATAAAGTTAATTTATAAAGTGAGTATATATAAAGTGAGTATATATAAAGTCAGTATATATAAAGTGAGTATTTATAAAGTTAATTTATAAAGTGAGTATATATAAAGTGAGTATATATAAAGTGAGTATATATAAAGTGAGTATATATAAAGTCAGTATATATAAAGTGAGTATTTATAAAGTTAATTTATAAAGTGAGTATATATAAAGTGAGTATATATAAAGTGAGTATATATAAAGTGAGTATATATAAAGTGAGTATTTATAAAGTCAGTATATATAAAGTCAGTATATATAAAGTGAGTATTTATAAAGTTAATTTATAAAGTGAGTATATATAAAGTGAGTATATATAAAGTCAGTATATATAAAGTCAGTATATATAAAGTGAGTATTTATAAAGTCAGTATATATAAAGTCAGTATATATAAAGTGAGTATTTATAAAGTTAATTTATAAAGTGAGTATATATAAAGTGAGTATATATAAAGTCAGTATATATAAAGTCAGTATATATAAAGTGAGTATTTATAAAGTCAGTATATATAAAGTCAGTATATATAAAGTCACTCTTGAGTCTCTACTGTGACTCGTTCATTCTTGAGTCTCTACTGTGACTCGTTCATTCTTGAGTCTCTACTGTGACTCGTTCACTCTTGAGTCTCTACTGTGACTCGTTCATTCTTGAGTCTCTACTGTGACTCGTTCATTCTTGAGTCTCTACTGTGACTCGTTCACTCTTGAGTCTCTACTGTGACTCGTTCATTCTTGAGTCTCTACTGTGACTCGTTCATTCTTGAGTCTCTACTGTGACTCGTTCATTCTTGAGTCTCTACTGTGACTCGTTCATTCTTGAGTCTCTACTGTGACTCGTTCATTCTTGAGTCTCTACTGTGACTCGTTCATTCTTGAGTCTCTACTGTGACTCGTTCACTCTTGAGTCTCTACTGTGACTCGTTCATTCTTGAGTCTCTACTGTGACTCGTTCATTCTTGAGTCTCTACTGTGACTCGTTCACTCTTGAGTCTCTACTGTGACTCGTTCACTCTTGAGTCTCTACTGTGACTCGTTCATTCTTGAGTCTCTACTGTGACTCGTTCATTCTTGAGTCTCTACTGTGACTCGTTCACTCTTGAGTCTCTACTGTGACTCGTTCACTCTTGAGTCTCTACTGTGACTCGTTCATTCTTGAGTCTCTACTGTGACTCGTTCATTCTTGAGTCTCTACTGTGACTCGTTCATTCTTGAGTCTCTACTGTGACTCGTTCATTCTTGAGTCTCTACTGTGACTCGTTCTCTCTTGAGTCTCTACTGTGACTCGTTCATTCTTGAGTCTCTACTGTGACTCGTTCATTCTTGAGTCTCTACTGTGACTCGTTCACTCTTGAGTCTCTACTGTGACTCGTTCATTCTTGAGTCTCTACTGTGACTCGTTCATTCTTGAGTCTCTACTGTGACTCGTTCATTCTTGAGTCTCTACTGTGACTCGTTCTCTCTTGAGTCTCTACTGTGACTCGTTCACTCTTGAGTCTCTACTGTGACTCGTTCATTCTTGAGTCTCTACTGTGACTCGTTCACTCTTGAGTCTCTACTGTGACTCGTTCACTCTTGAGTCTCTACTGTGACTCGTTCACTCTTGAGTCTCTACTGTGACTCGTTCACTCTTGAGTCTCTACTGTGACTCGTTCATTCTTGAGTCTCTACTGTGACTCGTTCATTCTTGAGTCTCTACTGTGACTCGTTCACTCTTGAGTCTCTACTGTGACTCATTCATTCTTGAGTCTCTACTGTGACTCGTTCACTCTTGAGTCTCTACTGTGACTCGTTCATTCTTGAGTCTCTACTGTGACTCGTTCACTCTTGAGTCTCTACTGTGACTCGTTCATTCTTGAGTCTCTACTGTGACTCGTTCACTCTTGAGTCTCTACTGTGACTCGTTCATTCTTGAGTCTCTACTGTGACTCGTTCACTCTTGAGTCTCTACTGTGACTCGTTCATTCTTGAGTCTCTACTGTGACTCGTTCATTCTTGAGTCTCTACTGTGACTCGTTCATTCTTGAGTCTCTACTGTGACTCGTTCATTCTTGAGTCTCTACTGTGACTCGTTCATTCTTGAGTCTCTACTGTGACTCGTTCATTCTTGAGTCTCTACTGTGACTCGTTCACTCTTGAGTCTCTACTGTGACTCATTCATTCTTGAGTCTCTACTGTGACTCGTTCACTCTTGAGTCTCTACTGTGACTCGTTCATTCTTGAGTCTCTACTGTGACTCGTTCACTCTTGAGTCTCTACTGTGACTCGTTCATTCTTGAGTCTCTACTGTGACTCGTTCACTCTTGAGTCTCTACTGTGACTCATTCATTCTTGAGTCTCTACTGTGACTCGTTCATTCTTGAGTCTCTACTGTGACTCATTCATTCTTGAGTCTCTACTGTGACTCGTTCACTCTTGAGTCTCTACTGTGACTCGTTCACTCTTGAGTCTCTACTGTGACTCATTCATTCTTGAGTCTCTACTGTGACTCGTTCATTCTTGAGTCTCTACTGTGACTCGTTCATTCTTGAGTCTCTACTGTGACTCGTTCACTCTTGAGTCTCTACTGTGACTCGTTCATTCTTGAGTCTCTACTGTGACTCGTTCACTCTTGAGTCTCTACTGTGACTCGTTCATTCTTGAGTCTCTACTGTGACTCGTTCATTCTTGAGTCTCTACTGTGACTCGTTCACTCTTGAGTCTCTACTGTGACTCATTCACTCTTGAGTCTCTACTGTGACTCGTTCATTCTTGAGTCTCTACTGTGACTCATTCATTCTTGAGTCTCTACTGTGACTCGTTCACTCTTGAGTCTCTACTGTGACTCGTTCATTCTTGAGTCTCTACTGTGACTCGTTCACTCTTGAGTCTCTACTGTGACTCGTTCATTCTTGAGTCTCTACTGTGACTCATTCATTCTTGAGTCTCTACTGTGACTCGTTCATTCTTGAGTCTCTACTGTGACTCATTCACTCTTGAGTCTCTACTGTGACTCGTTCATTCTTGAGTCTCTACTGTGACTCGTTCATTCTTGAGTCTCTACTGTGACTCGTTCATTCTTGAGTCTCTACTGTGACTCGTTCATTCTTGAGTCTCTACTGTGACTCATTCACTCTTGAGTCTCTACTGTGACTCGTTCATTCTTGAGTCTCTACTGTGACTCGTTCATTCTTGAGTCTCTACTGTGACTCGTTCATTCTTGAGTCTCTACTGTGACTCGTTCATTCTTGAGTCTCTACTGTGACTCATTCACTCTTGAGTCTCTACTGTGACTCGTTCATTCTTGAGTCTCTACTGTGACTCGTTCATTCTTGAGTCTCTACTGTGACTCATTCACTCTTGAGTCTCTACTGTGACTCGTTCATTCTTGAGTCTCTACTGTGACTCGTTCATTCTTGAGTCTCTACTGTGACTCGTTCATTCTTGAGTCTCTACTGTGACTCGTTCATTCTTGAGTCTCTACTGTGACTCGTTCATTCTTGAGTCTCTACTGTGACTCGTTCATTCTTGAGTCTCTACTGTGACTCGTTCACTCTTGAGTCTCTACTGTGACTCGTTCATTCTTGAGTCTCTACTGTGACTCATTCATTCTTGAGTCTCTACTGTGACTCGTTCATTCTTGAGTCTCTACTGTGACTCATTCACTCTTGAGTCTCTACTGTGACTCGTTCATTCTTGAGTCTCTACTGTGACTCGTTCATTCTTGAGTCTCTACTGTGACTCGTTCATTCTTGAGTCTCTACTGTGACTCGTTCATTCTTGAGTCTCTACTGTGACTCGTTCATTCTTGAGTCTCTACTGTGACTCATTCACTCTTGAGTCTCTACTGTGACTCGTTCATTCTTGAGTC
>NW_028258805.1:0-32213 GCF_982586985.1 Callionymus lyra
TTTTTTTAACCTCTTCAAAACTCCAACTTTTTTTTTTTTTTTTACCTCTTCAAAACTCCAACTTTTTTTTTATTTTACCTCTTCAAAACTCCAACTTTTTTTTTTTTTTTTTTTACCTCTTCAAAACTCCAACATTGATTTTTTGTTCCTTTTTTTACCTCTTCAAAACTCCACAATTTTTTTTTTTTTTTTTTTTTACCTCTTCAAAACTCAATTTTTTTTTTTTTTTTACCTCTTCAAAACTCCAACTTTTTTTTTTTTTTACCTCTTCAAAACTCCACAATTTTTTTTTTTTTTTTACCTCTTCAAAACTCCAACTTTTTTTTTTTTTTTTTTACCTCTTCAAAACTCCACAATTTTTTTTTTTTTTTTTTTTTACCTCTTCAAAACTCCAACTTTTTTTTTTTTTTTACCTCTTCAAAACTCAATTTTTTTTTTTTTTTACCTCTTCAAAACTCCAACTTTTTTTTTTTTTTTACCTCTTCAAAACTCCACAATTTTTTTTTTTTTTTTTTTTTACCTCTTCAAAACTCTAACTTTTTTTTTTTTTTACCTCTTCAAAACTCCAACTTTTTTTTTTTTTTTTTTAACCTCTTCAAAACTCCAACTTTTTTTTTTTTTTTTTTTACCTCTTCAAAACTCCAACATTGATTTTTTGTTCCTTTTTTTACCTCTTCAAAACTCCAACTTTTTTTTTTTTTACCTCTTCAAAACTCAATTTTTTTTTTTTTTTTACCTCTTCAAAACTCCAACTTTTTTTTTTTTTTACCTCTTCAAAACTCCAACTTTTTTTTTTTTTTTTTTAACCTCTTCAAAACTCTAACTTTTTTTTTTTTTACCTCTTCAAAACTCCAACTTTTTTTTTTTTTTACCTCTTCAAAACTCCAAATTTTTTTTTTTTTTTTAACCTCTTCAAAACTCCAACTTTTTTTTTTTTTTTTTTTTACCTCTTCAAAACTCCAACATTGATTTTTTGTTCCTTTTTTACCTCTTCAAAACTCCAACTTTTTTTTTTTTACCTCTTCAAAACTCAATTTTTTTTTTTTTTTTTTTACCTCTTCAAAACTCCAACATTGATTTTTTGTTCCTTTTTTTACCTCTTCAAAACTCCACATTTTTTTTATTTTTTTTTTTACCTCTTCAATACTCCAAATTTATTTTTTTTTACCTCTTCAAAACTCCAAATTTTTTTTTTTTTTTTAACCTCTTCAAAACTCCAACTTTTTTTTTTTTTTTACCTCTTCAAAACTCCAACTTTTTTTTTATTTTACCTCTTCAAAACTCCAACTTTTTTTTTTTTTTACCTCTTCAAAACTCCAACATTGATTTTTTGTTCCTTTTTTTACCTCTTCAAAACTCAATTTTTTTTTATTTTTTTTTTTACCTCTTCAAAACTCCAACATTGATTTTTTGTTCCTTTTTTTACCTCTTCAAAACTCCAAATATTTTTTTTTTTTTTTACCTCTTCAAAACTCAATTTTTTTTTTTTTTTTTACCTCTTCAAAACTCCAACTTTTTTTTTTTTTTACCTCTTCAAAACTCCAAATTTTTTTTTTTTTTTTTACCTCTTCAAAACTCTACAATTTTTTTTTTTTTTTTTTTTTACCTCTTCAAAACTCCAACTTTTTTTTTTTTTTTTTTTACCTCTTCAAAACTCCAACATTGATTTTTTGTTCCTTTTTTTACCTCTTCAAAACTCCACATTTTTTTTTATTTTTTTTTTTTACCTCTTCAAAACTCCAACTTTTTATTTTTTTTTACCTCTTCAAAACTCTACCATTTTTTTTTTTTTTTTTTTACCTCTTCAAAACTCCATCATTTTTTTTTTTTTTTACCTCTTCAAAACTCCAACATTGATTTTTTGTTCCTTTTTTTACCTCTTCAAAACTCCAAATATTTTTTTTATTTTTTTTTTACCTCTTCAAAACTCAATTTTTTTTTTTTTTTACCTCTTCAAAACTCCAACATTGATTTTTTGTTCCTTTTTTTACCTCTTCAAAACTCCAACTTTTTTTTTTTTTTTTTTTACCTCTTCAAAACTCCAAATTTTTTTTTTTTTTTTTACCTCTTCAAAACTCAATTTTTTTTTTTTTTTACCTCTTCAAAACTCCAACTTTTTTTTTTTTTTTACCTCTTCAAAACTCCAACATTGATTTTTTGTTCCTTTTTTTACCTCTTCAAAACTCCAACTTTTTTTTTTTTTACCTCTTCAAAACTCAATTTTTTTTTTTTTTTTTTACCTCTTCAAAACTCCAACATTGATTTTTTGTTCCTTTTTTTACCTCTTCAAAACTCCAAATTTTTTTTTTTTTTTTTACCTCTTCAAAACTCCAACATTGATTTTTTGTTCCTTTTTTTACCTCTTCAAAACTCCAAATTTTTTTTTTTTTTTTTTAACCTCTTCAAAACTCCAACTTTTTTTTTTTTTTTTACCTCTTCAAAACTCCAACTTTTTTTTTATTTTACCTCTTCAAAACTCCAACTTTTTTTTTTTTTTTTTTTACCTCTTCAAAACTCCAACATTGATTTTTTGTTCCTTTTTTTACCTCTTCAAAACTCCACAATTTTTTTTTTTTTTTTTTTTACCTCTTCAAAACTCAATTTTTTTTTTTTTTTTTACCTCTTCAAAACTCCAACTTTTTTTTTTTTTTTACCTCTTCAAAACTCCACAATTTTTTTTTTTTTTTTTTACCTCTTCAAAACTCCAACTTTTTTTTTTTTTTTTTTACCTCTTCAAAACTCCACAATTTTTTTTTTTTTTTTTTTTTTACCTCTTCAAAACTCCAACTTTTTTTTTTTTTTTACCTCTTCAAAACTCAATTTTTTTTTTTTTTTTACCTCTTCAAAACTCCAACTTTTTTTTTTTTTTTACCTCTTCAAAACTCCACAATTTTTTTTTTTTTTTTTTTTTACCTCTTCAAAACTCTAACTTTTTTTTTTTTTTACCTCTTCAAAACTCCAACTTTTTTTTTTTTTTTTTTAACCTCTTCAAAACTCCAACTTTTTTTTTTTTTTTTTTTTACCTCTTCAAAACTCCAACATTGATTTTTTGTTCCTTTTTTTACCTCTTCAAAACTCCAACTTTTTTTTTTTTTACCTCTTCAAAACTCAATTTTTTTTTTTTTTTTTACCTCTTCAAAACTCCAACTTTTTTTTTTTTTTTACCTCTTCAAAACTCCAACTTTTTTTTTTTTTTTTTTAACCTCTTCAAAACTCTAACTTTTTTTTTTTTTTACCTCTTCAAAACTCCAACTTTTTTTTTTTTTTTACCTCTTCAAAACTCCAAATTTTTTTTTTTTTTTTTTAACCTCTTCAAAACTCCAACTTTTTTTTTTTTTTTTTTTTTACCTCTTCAAAACTCCAACATTGATTTTTTGTTCCTTTTTTTACCTCTTCAAAACTCCAACTTTTTTTTTTTTTACCTCTTCAAAACTCAATTTTTTTTTTTTTTTTTTTTACCTCTTCAAAACTCCAACATTGATTTTTTGTTCCTTTTTTTACCTCTTCAAAACTCCACATTTTTTTTTATTTTTTTTTTTTACCTCTTCAATACTCCAAATTTTATTTTTTTTTACCTCTTCAAAACTCCACAATTTTTTTTATATATTTTTTTTACCTCTTCAAAACTCCAACTTTTTTTTTTTTTTTTTTTTACCTCTTCAAAACTCCAACATTGATTTTTTGTTCCTTTTTTTACCTCTTCAAAACTCCACATTTTTTTTTATTTTTTTTTTTTACCTCTTCAAAACTCCAACTTTTTATTTTTTTTTACCTCTTCAAAACTCCATCATTTTTTTTTTTTTTTACCTCTTCAAAACTCCAACATTGATTTTTTGTTCCTTTTTTTACCTCTTCAAAACTCCAAATATTTTTTTTATTTTTTTTTTACCTCTTCAAAACTCAATTTTTTTTTTTTTTTACCTCTTCAAAACTCCAACTTTTTTTTTTTTTTTTTTTTACCTCTTCAAAACTCCAACATTGATTTTTTGTTCCTTTTTTTACCTCTTCAAAACTCCAACTTTTTTTTTTTTTACCTCTTCAAAACTCAATTTTTTTTTTTTTTTCTACCTCTTCAAAACTCCAACTTTTTTTTTTTTTTTACCTCTTCAAAACTCCAACTTTTTTTTTTTTTTTTTTAACCTCTTCAAAACTCTTAACTTTTTTTTTTTTTTACCTCTTCAAAACTCCAACTTTTTTTTTTTTTTTACCTCTTCAAAACTCCAAATTTTTTTTTTTTTTTTTTAACCTCTTCAAAACTCCAACTTTTTTTTTTTTTTTTTTTTACCTCTTCAAAACTCCAACATTGATTTTTTGTTCCTTTTTTTACCTCTTCAAAACTCCAACTTTTTTTTTTTTTACCTCTTCAAAACTCAATTTTTTTTTTTTTTTTTTTTACCTCTTCAAAACTCCAACATTGATTTTTTGTTCCTTTTTTTACCTCTTCAAAACTCCACATTTTTTTTTTTTTTTTTTTTTACCTCTTCAAAACTCCAACTTTTTATTTTTTTTTACCTCTTCAAAACTCTACAATTTTTTTTTTTTTTTTTTTTTACCTCTTCAAAACTCCATTTTTTTTTTTTTTTACCTCTTCAAAACTCCAACATTGATTTTTTGTTCCTTTTTTTACCTCTTCAAAACTCCAACTTTTTTTTTTTTTTTACCTCTTCAAAACTCCAACATTGATTTTTTGTTCCTTTTTTTACCTCTTCAAAACTCAATTTTTTTTTATTTTTTTTTTTACCTCTTCAAAACTCCAACATTGATTTTTTGTTCCTTTTTTTACCTCTTCAAAACTCCAAATATTTTTTTTTTTTTTTTACCTCTTCAAAACTCAATTTTTTTTTTTTTTTTTACCTCTTCAAAACTCCAACTTTTTTTTTTTTTTACCTCTTCAAAACTCCAAATTTTTTTTTTTTTTTTTTACCTCTTCAAAACTCTACAATTTTTTTTTTTTTTTTTTTTTACCTCTTCAAAACTCCAACTTTTTTTTTTTTTACCTCTTCAAAACTCCAACTTTTTTTTTTTTTTTTTTTACCTCTTCAAAACTCCAACTTTTTTTTTTTTTACCTCTTCAAAACTCAATTTTTTTTTTTTTTTTTTTTACCTCTTCAAAACTCCAACATTGATTTTTTGTTCCTTTTTTTACCTCTTCAAAACTCCACATTTTTTTTTATTTTTTTTTTTTACCTCTTCAAAACTCCAACTTTTTATTTTTTTTTACCTCTTCAAAACTCTACCATTTTTTTTTTTTTTTTTTTTACCTCTTCAAAACTCCATTTTTTTTTTTTTTTACCTCTTCAAAACTCCAACATTGATTTTTTGTTCCTTTTTTTACCTCTTCAAAACTCCAAATATTTTTTTTATTTTTTTTTTACCTCTTCAAAACTCAATTTTTTTTTTTTTTTACCTCTTCAAAACTCCAACATTGATTTTTTGTTCCTTTTTTTACCTCTTCAAAACTCCAACTTTTTTTTTTTTTTTTTTACCTCTTCAAAACTCCAAATTTTTTTTTTTTTTTTTACGTCTTCAAAACTCAATTTTTTTTTTTTTTTACCTCTTCAAAACTCCAACTTTTTTTTTTTTTTTACCTCTTCAAAACTCCAACATTGATTTTTTGTTCCTTTTTTTACCTCTTCAAAACTCCAACTTTTTTTTTTTTTACCTCTTCAAAACTCAATTTTTTTTTTTTTTTTTTACCTCTTCAAAACTCCAACATTGATTTTTTGTTCCTTTTTTTACCTCTTCAAAACTCCAAATTTTTTTTTTTTTTTTACCTCTTCAAAACTCCAACATTGATTTTTTGTTCCTTTTTTTACCTCTTCAAAACTCCAAATTTTTTTTTTTTTTTTAACCTCTTCAAAACTCCAACTTTTTTTTTTTTTTTTACCTCTTCAAAACTCCAACTTTTTTTTTATTTTACCTCTTCAAAACTCCAACTTTTTTTTTTTTTTTTTTTACCTCTTCAAAACTCCAACATTGATTTTTTGTTCCTTTTTTTACCTCTTCAAAACTCCACAATTTTTTTTTTTTTTTTTTTTTACCTCTTCAAAACTCAATTTTTTTTTTTTTTTTACCTCTTCAAAACTCCAACTTTTTTTTTTTTTTTACCTCTTCAAAACTCCACAATTTTTTTTTTTTTTTTTTTACCTCTTCAAAACTCCAACTTTTTTTTTTTTTTTTTACCTCTTCAAAACTCCACAATTTTTTTTTTTTTTTTTTTTACCTCTTCAAAACTCCAACTTTTTTTTTTTTTTTACCTCTTCAAAACTCAATTTTTTTTTTTTTTTACCTCTTCAAAACTCCAACTTTTTTTTTTTTTTTACCTCTTCAAAACTCCACAATTTTTTTTTTTTTTTTTTTTACCTCTTCAAAACTCTAACTTTTTTTTTTTTTTACCTCTTCAAAACTCCAACTTTTTTTTTTTTTTTACCTCTTCAAAACTCCAACTTTTTTTTTTTTTTTTTTAACCTCTTCAAAACTCCAACTTTTTTTTTTTTTTTTTTTTACCTCTTCAAAACTCCAACATTGATTTTTTGTTCCTTTTTTTACCTCTTCAAAACTCCAACTTTTTTTTTTTTTACCTCTTCAAAACTCAATTTTTTTTTTTTTTTTTACCTCTTCAAAACTCCAACTTTTTTTTTTTTTTTACCTCTTCAAAACTCCAACTTTTTTTTTTTTTTTTTAACCTCTTCAAAACTCTAACTTTTTTTTTTTTTTACCTCTTCAAAACTCCAACTTTTTTTTTTTTTTTACCTCTTCAAAACTCCAAATTTTTTTTTTTTTTTTTTAACCTCTTCAAAACTCCAACTTTTTTTTTTTTTTTTTTTTACCTCTTCAAAACTCCAACATTGATTTTTTGTTCCTTTTTTTACCTCTTCAAAACTCCAACTTTTTTTTTTTTACCTCTTCAAAACTCAATTTTTTTTAATTTTTTTTTTACCTCTTCAAAACTCCAACATTGATTTTTTGTTCCTTTTTTTACCTCTTCAAAACTCCACATTTTTTTTTATTTTTTTTTTTTACCTCTTCAAAACTCCAACTTTTTATTTTTTTTTACCTCTTCAAAACTCTACCATTTTTTTTTTTTTTTTTTTACCTCTTCAAAACTCCATTTTTTTTTTTTTTTACCTCTTCAAAACTCCAACATTGATTTTTTGTTCCTTTTTTTACCTCTTCAAAACTCCAAATATTTTTTTTATTTTTTTTTTACCTCTTCAAAACTCAATTTTTTTTTTTTTTTACCTCTTCAAAACTCCAACATTGATTTTTTGTTCCTTTTTTTACCTCTTCAAAACTCCAACTTTTTTTTTTTTTACCTCTTCAAAACTCTTTTTTTTTTTTTTTTTTTACCTCTTCAAAACTCCAACATTGATTTTTTGTTCCTTTTTTTACCTCTTCAAAACTCCACATTTTTTTTTATTTTTTTTTTTTACCTCTTCAAAACTCCAACTTTTTATTTTTTTTTTACCTCTTCAAAACTCTACAATTTTTTTTTTTTTTTTTTTACCTCTTCAAAACTCCATTTTTTTTTTTTTTTACCTCTTCAAAACTCCAACATTGATTTTTTGTTCCTTTTTTTACCTCTTCAAAACTCCAAATATTTTTTTTATTTTTTTTTTACCTCTTCAAAACTCCACAATTTTTTTTTTTTTTTTTTTACCTCTTCAAAACTCCAAATATTTTTTTTATTTTTTTTTTACCTCTTCAAAACTCAATTTTTTTTTTTTTTTTACCTCTTCAAAACTCCAACTTTTTTTTTTTTTTTTACCTCTTCAAAACTCTACAATTTTTTTTTTTTTTTTTTTTACCTCTTCAAAACTCCATTTTTTTTTTTTTTTACCTCTTCAAAACTCCAACATTGATTTTTTGTTCCTTTTTTTACCTCTTCAAAACTCCAAATATTTTTTTTTTTTTTTTTTTACCTCTTCAAAACTCCAACTTTTTTTTTTTTTTACCTCTTCAAAACTCCACAATTTTTTTTTTTTTTTTTTTTACCTCTTCAAAACTCTAACTTTTTTTTTTTTTTACCTCTTCAAAACTCCAACTTTTTTTTTTTTTTTACCTCTTCAAAACTCCAACTTTTTTTTTTTTTTACCTCTTCAAAACTCCAAATTTTTTTTTTTTTTTTTTAACCTCTTCAAAACTCCAACTTTTTTTTTTTTTTTTTTTTACCTCTTCAAAACTCCAACATTGATTTTTTGTTCCTTTTTTTACCTCTTCAAAACTCCAACTTTTTTTTTTTTTACCTCTTCAAAACTCAATTTTTTTTTTTTTTTTTTTTACCTCTTCAAAACTCCAACATTGATTTTTTGTTCCTTTTTTTACCTCTTCAAAACTCCACATTTTTTTTTATTTTTTTTTTTTACCTCTTCAAAACTCCAACTTTTTATTTTTTTTTACCTCTTCAAAACTCTACAATTTTTTTTTTTTTTTTTTTACCTCTTCAAAACTCCATCATTTTTTATTTTTTTTACCTCTTCAAAACTCCAACATTGATTTTTTGTTCCTTTTTTTACCTCTTCAAAACTCCAAATATTTTTTTTATTTTTTTTTTACCTCTTCAAAACTCAATTTTTTTTTTTTTTTACCTCTTCAAAACTCCAACTTTTTTTTTTTTTTTACCTCTTCAAAACTCCACAATTTTTTTTTATTTTTTTTTTACCTCTTCAAAACTCTAACTTTTTTTTTTTTTTACCTCTTCAAAACTCCAACTTTTTTTTTTTTTTACCTCTTCAAAACTCAAACTTTTTTTTTTTTTTACCTCTTCAAAACTCCAAATTTTTTTTTTTTTTTTTTAACCTCTTCAAAACTCCAACTTTTTTTTTTTTTTTTACCTCTTCAAAACTCTACAATTTGTTTTTTTTTTTTTTTTTACCTCTTCAAAACTCCAAATTTTTTTTTTTTTTTTTTACCTCTTCAAAACTCCAACTTTTTTTTTTTTTTTTACCTCTTCAAAACTCTACAATTTTTTTTTTTTTTTTTTTACCTCTTCAAAACTCCAACTTTTTTTTTTTTTTTACCTCTTCAAAATTCCACAATTTTTTTTTTTTTTTTTTTTACCTCTTCAAAACTCCAACTTTTTTTTTTTTTTACCTCTTCAAAACTCCAACTTTTTTTTTTTTTTACCTCTTCAAAACTCCAACTTTTTTTTTTTTTTTTTTTACCTCTTCAAAACTCCAACATTGATTTTTTGTTCCTTTTTTTACCTCTTCAAAACTCAATTTTTTTTTTTTTTTTTACCTCTTCAAAACTCCAACTTTTTTTTTTTTTTACCTCTTCAAAATTCCACAATTTTTTTTTTTTTTTTTAACCTCTTCAAAACTCCAACTTTTTTTTTTTTTTTTACCTCTTCAAAACTCCAACTTTTTTTTATTTTACCTCTTCAAAACTCCAACTTTTTTTTTTTTTTTTTTTACCTCTTCAAAACTCCAACATTGATTTTTTGTTCCTTTTTTTACCTCTTCAAAACTCCACAATTTTTTTTTTTTTTTTTTTTTACCTCTTCAAAACTCAATTTTTTTTTTTTTTTTACCTCTTCAAAACTCCACAATTTTTTTTTTTTTTTTTTTACCTCTTCAAAACTCCAACTTTTTTTTTTTTTTTTTTACCTCTTCAAAACTCCACAATTTTTTTTTTTTTTTTTTTTTACCTCTTCAAAACTCCAACTTTTTTTTTTTTTTTACCTCTTCAAAACTCAATTTTTTTTTTTTTTTTACCTCTTCAAAACTCCAACTTTTTTTTTTTTTTTACCTCTTCAAAACTCCACAATTTTTTTTTTTTTTTTTTTTACCTCTTCAAAACTCTAACTTTTTTTTTTTTTTACCTCTTCAAAACTCCAACTTTTTTTTTTTTTTTACCTCTTCAAAACTCCAACTTTTTTTTTTTTTTTTTTAACCTCTTCAAAACTCCAACTTTTTTTTTTTTTTTTTTTTTACCTCTTCAAAACTCCAACATTGATTTTTTGTTCCTTTTTTTACCTCTTCAAAACTCCAACTTTTTTTTTTTTTACCTCTTCAAAACTCAATTTTTTTTTTTTTTTTTTTACCTCTTCAAAACTCCAACTTTTTTTTTTTTTTTTACCTCTTCAAAACTCCAACTTTTTTTTATTTACCTCTTCAAAACTCAATTTTTTTTTTTTTTTTTTTACCTCTTCAAAACTCCAACTTTTTTTTTTTTTTAACCTCTTCAAAACTCCAACTTTTTTTTTTTTTTTACCTCTTCAAAACTCAATTTTTTTTTTTTTTTTTTACCTCTTCAAAACTCCAACTTTTTTTTTTTTTACCTCTTCAAAACTCCAACTTTTTATTTTTTTTTACCTCTTCAAAACTCTAAAATTTTTTTTTTTTTTTTTTTTTACCTCTTCAAAACTCCAACATTTTTATTTTTTTTTACCTCTTCAAAACTCTACAATTTTTTTTTTTTTTTACCTCTTCAAAACTCCAACATTTTTTTTTTTTTTTACCTCTTCAAAACTCCAACATTGATTTTTTGTTCCCTTTTTTACCTCTTCAAAACTCCAACTTTTTTTTTTTTTTTACCTCTTCAAAACTCTATTTTTTTTTATTTTTTTTTTTACCTCTTCAAAACTCCAACATTTTTTTTTTTTTTACCTCTTCAAAACTCCAACATTGATTTTTTGTTCCCTTTTTTACCTCTTCAAAACTCCAACTTTTTTTTTTTTTTTACCTCTTCAAAACTCTACAATTTTTTTTTTTTTTTTTTTTTACCTCTTCAAAACTCCAACTTTTTTTTTTATTTTACCTCTTCAAAACTCCAACTTTTTTTTTTTTTTTTTTTTACCTCTTCAAAACTCCAACATTGATTTTTTGTTCCTTTTTTTACCTCTTCAAAACTCCAACTTTTTTTTTTTTTACCTCTTCAAAACTCAATTTTTTTTTTACCTCTTCAAAACTCCAACATTGATTTTTTGTTCCTTTTTATACCTCTTCAAAACTCCAACTTTTTTTTTTTTTTTACCTCTTCAAAACTCAATTTTTTTTAATTTTTTTTTTTTACCTCTTCAAAACTCCAACATTGATTTTTTCTTCCTTTTTTTACCTCTTCAAAACTCCAACTTTTTTTTTTTTTTTTTTTACCTCTTCAAAACTCCAACATTGATTTTTTGTTCCTTTTTTTACCTCTTCAAAACTCAATTTTTTTTTTTTTTTTACCTCTTCAAAACTCCAACTTTTTTTTTTTTTTACCTCTTCAAAACTCCAACTTTTTTTTTTTTTACCTCTTCAAAACTCCAATTTTTTTTTTTTTTTTTAACCTCTTCAAAACTCCAACTTTTTTTTTTTTTTTTACCTCTTCAAAACTCCAACTTTTTTTTTATTTTACCTCTTCAAAACTCCAACTTTTTTTTTTTTTTTTTTTTACCTCTTCAAAACTCCAACATTGATTTTTTGTTCCTTTTTTTACCTCTTCAAAACTCCAACTTTTTTTTTTTTTACCTCTTCAAAACTCAATTTTTTTTTTTTTTTTTTACCTCTTCAAAACTCCAAATTTTTTTTTTTTTTTTTTAACCTCTTCAAAACTCCAACTTTTTTTTTTTTTTTTACCTCTTCAAAACTCTACAATTTGTTTTTTGTTTTTTTTTTACCTCTTCAAAACTCCAACTTTTTTTTTATTTTACCTCTTCAAAACTCCAACTTTTTTTTTTTTTTTTTTTTACCTCTTCAAAACTCCAACATTGATTTTTTGTTCCTTTTTTTACCTCTTCAAAACTCCAACTTTTTTTTTTTTTACCTCTTCAAAACTCAATTTTTTTTTTTTTTTTTTTACCTCTTCAAAACTCCAACATTGATTTTTTGTTCCTTTTTTTACCTCTTCAAAACTCCAAATTTTTTTTTTTTTTTTTTTACCTCTTCAAAACTCCAAATTTTTTTTTTTTTTTTTACCTCTTCAAAACTCCAAATTTTTTTTTTTTTTTTTACCTCTTCAAAACTCCAACTTTTTTTTTTTTTTTTACCTCTTCAAAACTCTACAATTTTTTTTTTTTTTTTTTTTACCTCTTCAAAACTCCAACTTTTTTTTTTTTTTTACCTCTTCAAAATTCCACAATTTTTTTTTTTTTTTTTTTTACCTCTTCAAAACTCCAACTTTTTTTTTTTTTTACCTCTTCAAAACTCCAACTTTTTTTTTTTTTTACCTCTTCAAAACTCCAACTTTTTTTTTTTTTTTTTTTACCTCTTCAAAACTCCAACATTGATTTTTTGTTCCTTTTTTTACCTCTTCAAAACTCAATTTTTTTTTTTTTTTTTACCTCTTCAAAACTCCAACTTTTTTTTTTTTTTACCTCTTCAAAATTCCACAATTTTTTTTTTTTTTTTAACCTCTTCAAAACTCCAACTTTTTTTTTTTTTTTTACCTCTTCAAAACTCCAACTTTTTTTTATTTTACCTCTTCAAAACTCCATTTTTTTTTTTTTTTACCTCTTCAAAACTCCAACATTGATTTTTTGTTCCTTTTTTTACCTCTTCAAAACTCCAACTTTTTTTTTTTTTTTTTTTTACCTCTTCAAAACTCCAACATTGATTTTTTGTTCCTTTTTTTACCTCTTCAAAACTCCAACTTTTTTTTTTTTTACCTCTTCAAAACTCAATTTTTTTTTTTTTTTTTTACCTCTTCAAAACTCCAAATTTTTTTTTTTTTTTTTTAACCTCTTCAAAACTCCAACTTTTTTTTTTTTTTTTACCTCTTCAAAACTCTACAATTTGTTTTTTGTTTTTTTTTTACCTCTTCAAAACTCCAACTTTTTTTTTATTTTACCTCTTCAAAACTCCAACTTTTTTTTTTTTTTTTTTTTACCTCTTCAAAACTCCAACATTGATTTTTTGTTCCTTTTTTTACCTCTTCAAAACTCCAACTTTTTTTTTTTTTACCTCTTCAAAACTCAATTTTTTTTTTTTTTTTTTACCTCTTCAAAACTCCAACATTGATTTTTTGTTCCTTTTTTTACCTCTTCAAAACTCCAAATTTTTTTTTTTTTTTTTTACCTCTTCAAAACTCCAAATTTTTTTTTTTTTTTTACCTCTTCAAAACTCCAAATTTTTTTTTTTTTTTTTTACCTCTTCAAAACTCCAACTTTTTTTTTTTTTTTTACCTCTTCAAAACTCTACAATTTTTTTTTTTTTTTTTTTTACCTCTTCAAAACTCCAACTTTTTTTTTTTTTTTACCTCTTCAAAATTCCACAATTTTTTTTTTTTTTTTTTTTACCTCTTCAAAACTCCAACTTTTTTTTTTTTTTACCTCTTCAAAACTCCAACTTTTTTTTTTTTTTACCTCTTCAAAACTCCAACTTTTTTTTTTTTTTTTTTACCTCTTCAAAACTCCAACATTGATTTTTTGTTCCTTTTTTTACCTCTTCAAAACTCAATTTTTTTTTTTTTTTTTTACCTCTTCAAAACTCCAACTTTTTTTTTTTTTACCTCTTCAAAATTCCACAATTTTTTTTTTTTTTTTTAACCTCTTCAAAACTCCAACTTTTTTTTTTTTTTTTACCTCTTCAAAACTCCAACTTTTTTTTATTTTACCTCTTCAAAACTCCATTTTTTTTTTTTTTTACCTCTTCAAAACTCCAACATTGATTTTTTGTTCCTTTTTTTACCTCTTCAAAACTCCAAATATTTTTTTTATTTTTTTTTTACCTCTTCAAAACTCCACAATTTTTTTTTTTTTTTTTTTACCTCTTCAAAACTCCAAATATTTTTTTTATTTTTTTTTTACCTCTTCAAAACTCAATTTTTTTTTTTTTTTTACCTCTTCAAAACTCCAACTTTTTTTTTTTTTTTTTACCTCTTCAAAACTCTACAATTTTTTTTTTTTTTTTTTTTACCTCTTCAAAACTCCATTTTTTTTTTTTTTTACCTCTTCAAAACTCCAACATTGATTTTTTGTTCCTTTTTTTACCTCTTCAAAACTCCAAATATTTTTTTTTTTTTTTTTTACCTCTTCAAAACTCCAACTTTTTTTTTTTTTTACCTCTTCAAAACTCCACAATTTTTTTTTTTTTTTTTTTACCTCTTCAAAACTCTAACTTTTTTTTTTTTTTACCTCTTCAAAACTCCAACTTTTTTTTTTTTTTTACCTCTTCAAAACTCCAACTTTTTTTTTTTTTTACCTCTTCAAAACTCCAAATTTTTTTTTTTTTTTTTTAACCTCTTCAAAACTCCAACTTTTTTTTTTTTTTTTTTTTTACCTCTTCAAAACTCCAACATTGATTTTTTGTTCCTTTTTTTACCTCTTCAAAACTCCAACTTTTTTTTTTTTTACCTCTTCAAAACTCAATTTTTTTTTTTTTTTTTTTTACCTCTTCAAAACTCCAACATTGATTTTTTGTTCCTTTTTTTACCTCTTCAAAACTCCACATTTTTTTTTATTTTTTTTTTTTACCTCTTCAAAACTCCAACTTTTTATTTTTTTTTACCTCTTCAAAACTCTACAATTTTTTTTTTTTTTTTTTTTACCTCTTCAAAACTCCATCATTTTTTATTTTTTTTACCTCTTCAAAACTCCAACATTGATTTTTTGTTCCTTTTTTTACCTCTTCAAAACTCCAAATATTTTTTTTATTTTTTTTTTACCTCTTCAAAACTCAATTTTTTTTTTTTTTTACCTCTTCAAAACTCCAACTTTTTTTTTTTTTTTACCTCTTCAAAACTCCACAATTTTTTTTTATTTTTTTTTTACCTCTTCAAAACTCTAACTTTTTTTTTTTTTACCTCTTCAAAACTCCAACTTTTTTTTTTTTTTACCTCTTCAAAACTCAAACTTTTTTTTTTTTTTACCTCTTCAAAACTCCAAATTTTTTTTTTTTTTTTTTAACCTCTTCAAAACTCCAACTTTTTTTTTTTTTTTACCTCTTCAAAACTCTACAATTTGTTTTTTTTTTTTTTTTTACCTCTTCAAAACTCCAAATTTTTTTTTTTTTTTTTTACCTCTTCAAAACTCCAACTTTTTTTTTTTTTTTTACCTCTTCAAAACTCTACAATTTTTTTTTTTTTTTTTTTTACCTCTTCAAAACTCCAACTTTTTTTTTTTTTTTACCTCTTCAAAATTCCACAATTTTTTTTTTTTTTTTTTTTACCTCTTCAAAACTCCAACTTTTTTTTTTTTTTACCTCTTCAAAACTCCAACTTTTTTTTTTTTTTACCTCTTCAAAACTCCAACTTTTTTTTTTTTTTTTTTACCTCTTCAAAACTCCAACATTGATTTTTTGTTCCTTTTTTTACCTCTTCAAAACTCAATTTTTTTTTTTTTTTTTACCTCTTCAAAACTCCAACTTTTTTTTTTTTTTACCTCTTCAAAATTCCACAATTTTTTTTTTTTTTTTTAACCTCTTCAAAACTCCAACTTTTTTTTTTTTTTTTACCTCTTCAAAACTCCAACTTTTTTTTATTTTACCTCTTCAAAACTCCAACTTTTTTTTTTTTTTTTTTACCTCTTCAAAACTCCAACATTGATTTTTTGTTCCTTTTTTTACCTCTTCAAAACTCCACAATTTTTTTTTTTTTTTTTTTTTACCTCTTCAAAACTCAATTTTTTTTTTTTTTTACCTCTTCAAAACTCCACAATTTTTTTTTTTTTTTTTTTACCTCTTCAAAACTCCAACTTTTTTTTTTTTTTTTTACCTCTTCAAAACTCCACAATTTTTTTTTTTTTTTTTTTTTACCTCTTCAAAACTCCAACTTTTTTTTTTTTTTTACCTCTTCAAAACTCAATTTTTTTTTTTTTTTTACCTCTTCAAAACTCCAACTTTTTTTTTTTTTTTACCTCTTCAAAACTCCACAATTTTTTTTTTTTTTTTTTTACCTCTTCAAAACTCTAACTTTTTTTTTTTTTACCTCTTCAAAACTCCAACTTTTTTTTTTTTTTACCTCTTCAAAACTCCAACTTTTTTTTTTTTTTTTTTAACCTCTTCAAAACTCCAACTTTTTTTTTTTTTTTTTTTTACCTCTTCAAAACTCCAACATTGATTTTTGTTCCTTTTTTTTACCTCTTCAAAACTCCAACTTTTTTTTTTTTTACCTCTTCAAAACTCAATTTTTTTTTTTTTTTTTTACCTCTTCAAAACTCCAACTTTTTTTTTTTTTTTACCTCTTCAAAACTCCAACTTTTTTTTATTTACCTCTTCAAAACTCAATTTTTTTTTTTTTTTTTTTACCTCTTCAAAACTCCAACTTTTTTTTTTTTTTAACCTCTTCAAAACTCCAACTTTTTTTTTTTTTTTACCTCTTCAAAACTCAATTTTTTTTTTTTTTTTTTACCTCTTCAAAACTCCAACTTTTTTTTTTTTTACCTCTTCAAAACTCCAACTTTTTATTTTTTTTTACCTCTTCAAAACTCTAAAATTTTTTTTTTTTTTTTTTTTTACCTCTTCAAAACTCCAACATTTTTATTTTTTTTTACCTCTTCAAAACTCTACAATTTTTTTTTTTTTTTACCTCTTCAAAACTCCAACATTTTTTTTTTTTTTACCTCTTCAAAACTCCAACATTGATTTTTTGTTCCCTTTTTTACCTCTTCAAAACTCCAACTTTTTTTTTTTTTTTACCTCTTCAAAACTCTATTTTTTTTATTTTTTTTTTTACCTCTTCAAAACTCCAACATTTTTTTTTTTTTACCTCTTCAAAACTCCAACATTGATTTTTTGTTCCCTTTTTTACCTCTTCAAAACTCCAACTTTTTTTTTTTTTTTACCTCTTCAAAACTCTACAATTTTTTTTTTTTTTTTTTTTTACCTCTTCAAAACTCCAACTTTTTTTTTATTTTACCTCTTCAAAACTCCAACTTTTTTTTTTTTTTTTTTTACCTCTTCAAAACTCCAACATTGATTTTTTGTTCCTTTTTTTACCTCTTCAAAACTCCAACTTTTTTTTTTTTTACCTCTTCAAAACTCAATTTTTTTTTTACCTCTTCAAAACTCCAACATTGATTTTTTGTTCCTTTTTATACCTCTTCAAAACTCCAACTTTTTTTTTTTTTTACCTCTTCAAAACTCAATTTTTTTTAATTTTTTTTTTTTTACCTCTTCAAAACTCCAACATTGATTTTTTCTTCCTTTTTTTACCTCTTCAAAACTCCAACTTTTTTTTTTTTTTTTTTTACCTCTTCAAAACTCCAACATTGATTTTTTGTTCCTTTTTTACCTCTTCAAAACTCAATTTTTTTTTTTTTTTTACCTCTTCAAAACTCCAACTTTTTTTTTTTTTTTTACCTCTTCAAAACTCCAACTTTTTTTTTTTTTACCTCTTCAAAACTCCAATTTTTTTTTTTTTTTTTAACCTCTTCAAAACTCCAACTTTTTTTTTTTTTTTTTACCTCTTCAAAACTCCAACTTTTTTTTTATTTTACCTCTTCAAAACTCCAACTTTTTTTTTTTTTTTTTTTTACCTCTTCAAAACTCCAACATTGATTTTTTGTTCCTTTTTTTACCTCTTCAAAACTCCAACTTTTTTTTTTTTTACCTCTTCAAAACTCAATTTTTTTTTTTTTTTTTTACCTCTTCAAAACTCCAAATTTTTTTTTTTTTTTTTTAACCTCTTCAAAACTCCAACTTTTTTTTTTTTTTTTACCTCTTCAAACTCTACAATTTGTTTTTTGTTTTTTTTTTACCTCTTCAAAACTCCAACTTTTTTTTTATTTTACCTCTTCAAAACTCCAACTTTTTTTTTTTTTTTTTTTACCTCTTCAAAACTCCAACATTGATTTTTTGTTCCTTTTTTTACCTCTTCAAAACTCCAACTTTTTTTTTTTTACCTCTTCAAAACTCAATTTTTTTTTTTTTTTTTTACCTCTTCAAAACTCCAACATTGATTTTTTGTTCCTTTTTTTACCTCTTCAAAACTCCAAATTTTTTTTTTTTTTTTTTTACCTCTTCAAAACTCCAAATTTTTTTTTTTTTTTTTACCTCTTCAAAACTCCAAATTTTTTTTTTTTTTTTTACCTCTTCAAAACTCCAACTTTTTTTTTTTTTTTTACCTCTTCAAAACTCTACAATTTTTTTTTTTTTTTTTTTTACCTCTTCAAAACTCCAACTTTTTTTTTTTTTTTACCTCTTCAAAATTCCACAATTTTTTTTTTTTTTTTTTACCTCTTCAAAACTCCAACTTTTTTTTTTTTTTACCTCTTCAAAACTCCAACTTTTTTTTTTTTTACCTCTTCAAAACTCCAACTTTTTTTTTTTTTTTTTTTACCTCTTCAAAACTCCAACATTGATTTTTTGTTCCTTTTTTTACCTCTTCAAAACTCAATTTTTTTTTTTTTTTTTACCTCTTCAAAACTCCAACTTTTTTTTTTTTTTACCTCTTCAAAATTCCACAATTTTTTTTTTTTTTTTTAACCTCTTCAAAACTCCAACTTTTTTTTTTTTTTTTACCTCTTCAAAACTCCAACTTTTTTTTATTTTACCTCTTCAAAACTCCAACTTTTTTTTTTTTTTTTTTTACCTCTTCAAAACTCCAACATTGATTTTTTGTTCCTTTTTTTACCTCTTCAAAACTCCACAATTTTTTTTTTTTTTTTTTTTTACCTCTTCAAAACTCAATTTTTTTTTTTTTTTTACCTCTTCAAAACTCCACATTTTTTTTTTTTTTTTACCTCTTCAAAAACTCCAACTTTTTTTTTTTTTTTTTTACCTCTTCAAAACTCCACAATTTTTTTTTTTTTTTTTTTTTACCTCTTCAAAACTCAATTTTTTTTTTTTTTTTACCTCTTCAAAACTCCAACTTTTTTTTTTTTTTTACCTCTTCAAAACTCCACAATTTTTTTTTTTTTTTTTTTTTTACCTCTTCAAAACTCAATTTTTTTTTTTTTTTTACCTCTTCAAAACTCCAACTTTTTTTTTTTTTTACCTCTTCAAAACTCCAACATTGATTTTTTGTTCCTTTTTTTACCTCTTCAAAACTCCACAATTTTTTTTTTTTTTTTTTTTACCTCTTCAAAACTCAATTTTTTTTTTTTTTTACCTCTTCAAAACTCCACAATTTTTTTTTTTTTTTTTTTACCTCTTCAAAACTCCAACTTTTTTTTTTTTTTTTTTACCTCTTCAAAACTCCACAAATTTTTTTTTTTTTTTTTTTTACCTCTTCAAAACTCAATTTTTTTTTTTTTTTACCTCTTCAAAACTCCAACTTTTTTTTTTTTTTACCTCTTCAAAACTCCACAATTTTTTTTTTTTTTTTTTTTACCTCTTCAAAACTCTAACTTTTTTTTTTTTTTACCTCTTCAAAACTCCAACTTTTTTTTTTTTTTACCTCTTCAAAACTCCAACTTTTTTTTTTTTTTTTTAACCTCTTCAAAACTCCAACTTTTTTTTTTTTTTTTTTTTTACCTCTTCAAAACTCCAACATTGATTTTTTGTTCCTTTTTTTACCTCTTCAAAACTCCAACTTTTTTTTTTTTTACCTCTTCAAAACTCAATTTTTTTTTTTTTTTTTTTTACCTCTTCAAAACTCCAACTTTTTTTTTTTTTTTACCTCTTCAAAACTCCAACTTTTTTTTATTTACCTCTTCAAAACTCAATTTTTTTTTTTTTTTTTTACCTCTTCAAAACTCCAACTTTTTTTTTTTTTTAACCTCTTCAAAACTCCAACTTTTTTTTTTTTTTACCTCTTCAAAACTCAATTTTTTTTTTTTTTTTTTACCTCTTCAAAACTCCAACTTTTTTTTTTTTTACCTCTTCAAAACTCCAACTTTTTATTTTTTTTTACCTCTTCAAAACTCTAAAATTTTTTTTTTTTTTTTTTTTTTACCTCTTCAAAACTCCAACATTTTTATTTTTTTTTACCTCTTCAAAACTCTACAATTTTTTTTTTTTTTACCTCTTCAAAACTCCAACATTTTTTTTTTTTTTACCTCTTCAAAACTCCAACATTGATTTTTTGTTCCCTTTTTTACCTCTTCAAAACTCCAACTTTTTTTTTTTTTTTACCTCTTCAAAACTCTATTTTTTTTATTTTTTTTTTTACCTCTTCAAAACTCCAACATTTTTTTTTTTTTACCTCTTCAAAACTCCAACATTGATTTTTTGTTCCCTTTTTTACCTCTTCAAAACTCCAACTTTTTTTTTTTTTTTACCTCTTCAAAACTCTACAATTTTTTTTTTTTTTTTTTTTTTACCTCTTCAAAACTCCAACTTTTTTTTTTATTTTACCTCTTCAAAACTCCAACTTTTTTTTTTTTTTTTTTTACCTCTTCAAAACTCCAACATTGATTTTTTGTTCCTTTTTTTACCTCTTCAAAACTCCAACTTTTTTTTTTTTTACCTCTTCAAAACTCAATTTTTTTTTTACCTCTTCAAAACTCCAACATTGATTTTTTGTTCCTTTTTATACCTCTTCAAAACTCCAACTTTTTTTTTTTTTTACCTCTTCAAAACTCAATTTTTTTTAATTTTTTTTTTTTACCTCTTCAAAACTCCAACATTGATTTTTTCTTCCTTTTTTTACCTCTTCAAAACTCCAACTTTTTTTTTTTTTTTTTTTACCTCTTCAAAACTCCAACATTGATTTTTTGTTCCTTTTTTTACCTCTTCAAAACTCAATTTTTTTTTTTTTTTTTACCTCTTCAAAACTCCAACTTTTTTTTTTTTTTTTACCTCTTCAAAACTCCAACTTTTTTTTTTTTTACCTCTTCAAAACTCCAATTTTTTTTTTTTTTTTTAACCTCTTCAAAACTCCAACTTTTTTTTTTTTTTTTACCTCTTCAAAACTCCAACTTTTTTTTTTATTTTACCTCTAGAAAACTCCAACTTTTTTTTTTTTTTTTTTTTACCTCTTCAAAACTCCAACATTGATTTTTTGTTCCTTTTTTTACCTCTTCAAAACTCCAATTTTTTTTTTTTTTTTTTAACCTCTTCAAAACTCCAACTTTTTTTTTTTTTTTTACCTCTTCAAAACTCCAACTTTTTTTTTTATTTTACCTCTTCAAAACTCCAACTTTTTTTTTTTTTTTTTTTTACCTCTTCAAAACTCCAACATTGATTTTTTGTTCCTTTTTTTACCTCTTCAAAACTCCAACTTTTTTTTTTTTTTACCTCTTCAAAACTCAATTTTTTTTTTTTTTTTTTACCTCTTCAAAACTCCAACATTGATTTTTTGTTCCTTTTTTTACCTCTTCAAAACTCCAAATTTTTTTTTTTTTTTTTACCTCTTCAAAACTCCAAATTTTTTTTTTTTTTTTTTACCTCTTCAAAACTCCAACTTTTTTTTTTTTTTTTTTACCTCTTCAAAACTCTACAATTTTTTTTTTTTTTTTTTTTACCTCTTCAAAACTCCAACTTTTTTTTTTTTTTTACCTCTTCAAAATTCCACAATTTTTTTTTTTTTTTTTTTACCTCTTCAAAACTCCAACTTTTTTTTTTTTTTACCTCTTCAAAACTCCAACTTTTTTTTTTTTTTACCTCTTCAAAACTCCAACATTGATTTTTTGTTCCTTTTTTTACCTCTTCAAAACTCAATTTTTTTTTTTTTTTACCTCTTCAAAACTCCAACTTTTTTTTTTTTTTTACCTCTTCAAAATTCCACAATTTTTTTTTTTTTTTTTTTTAACCTCTTCAAAACTCCAACTTTTTTTTTTTTTTTTACCTCTTCAAAACTCCAACTTTTTTTTTATTTTACCTCTTCAAAACTCCAACTTTTTTTTTTTTTTTTTTTACCTCTTCAAAACTCCAACATTGATTTTTTGTTCCTTTTTTTACCTCTTCAAAACTCCACAATTTTTTTTTTTTTTTTTTTTTTACCTCTTCAAAACTCAATTTTTTTTTTTTTTTACCTCTTCAAAACTCCAACATTTTTTTTTTTTTTACCTCTTCAAAACTCCACAATTTTTTTTTTTTTTTTTTTACCTCTTCAAAACTCCAATTTTTTTTTTTTTTTTTTTTTACCTCTTCAAAACTCCAACTTTTTTTTTTTTTACCTCTTCAAAACTCAATTTTTTTTTTTTTTTTACCTCTTCAAAACTCCAACTTTTTTTTTTTTTTTACCTCTTCAAAACTCCAACTTTTTTTTATTTACCTCTTCAAAACTCAATTTTTTTTATTTTTTTTTTTACCTCTTCAAAACTCCAACTTTTTTTTTTTTTTAACCTCTTCAAAACTCCAACTTTTTTTTTTTTTTTACCTCTTCAAAACTCAATTTTTTTTTTTTTTTTTTACCTCTTCAAAACTCCAACTTTTTTTTTTTTTTACCTCTTCAAAACTCCAACTTTTTTTTTTTTTTTACCTCTTCAAAACTCCAATTTTTTTTTTTTTTTTTAACCTCTTCAAAACTCCAACTTTTTTTTTTTTTTTTTTTTACCTCTTCAAAACTCCAACTTTTTTTTTTTTTAACCTCTTCAAAACTCCAACTTTTTTTTTTTTTTTACCTCTTCAAAACTCAATTTTTTTTTTTTTTTTTTACCTCTTCAAAACTCCAACTTTTTTTTTTTTTTTACCTCTTCAAAACTCCAACTTTTTTTTTTTTTTTACCTCTTCAAAACTCCAATTTTTTTTTTTTTTTTTTAACCTCTTCAAAACTCCAACTTTTTTTTTTTTTTTTTTTTTACCTCTTCAAAACTCCAACTTTTTTTTTTTTTTACCTCTTCAAAACTCCAACATTGATTTTTTGTTCCTTTTTTTACCTCTTCAAAACTCCACAATTTTTTTTTTTTTTTTTTTTTTACCTCTTCAAAACTCAATTTTTTTTTTTTTTTTACCTCTTCAAAACTCCAACTTTTTTTTTTTTTTTTTTTACCTCTTCAAAACTCCACAATTTTTTTTTTTTTTTTTTTACCTCTTCAAAACTCCAACTTTTTTTTTTTTTTTACCTCTTCAAAACTCAATTTTTTTTTTTTTTTTACCTCTTCAAAACTCCAACTTTTTTTTTTTTTTTACCTCTTCAAAACTCCACAATTTTTTTTTTTTTTTTTTTACCTCTTCAAAACTCTAACTTTTTTTTTTTTTTACCTCTTCAAAACTCCAACTTTTTTTTTTTTTTTACCTCTTCAAAACTCCAACTTTTTTTTTTTTTTTTTTAACCTCTTCAAAACTCCAACATTGATTTTTTGTTCCTTTTTTTACCTCTTCAAAACTCCAACTTTTTTTTTTTTTACCTCTTCAAAACTCAATTTTTTTTTTTTTTTTTTACCTCTTCAAAACTCCAACTTTTTTTTTTTTTTTACCTCTTCAAAACTCCAACTTTTTTTTTTTTTTTTTAACCTCTTCAAAACTCCAACTTTTTTTTTTTTTTTACCTCTTCAAAACTCCAAATTTTTTTTTTTTTTTTTAACCTCTTCAAAACTCCAACTTTTTTTTTTTTACCTCTTCAAAACTCAATTTTTTTTATTTTTTTTTTTTACCTCTTCAAAACTCAATTTTTTTTTTTTTTTTTTACCTCTTCAAAACTCCAACTTTTTTTTTTTTTACCTCTTCAAAACTCCAATTTTTTTTTTTTTTTTTAACCTCTTCAAAACTCCAACTTTTTTTTTTTTTTTTACCTCTTCAAAACTCCAACTTTTTTTTTATTTTACCTCTTCAAAACTCCAACTTTTTTTTTTTTTTTTTTTTACCTCTTCAAAACTCCAACATTGATTTTTTGTTCCTTTTTTTACCTCTTCAAAACTCCAACTTTTTTTTTTTTTACCTCTTCAAAACTCAATTTTTTTTTTTTTTTTTTTACCTCTTCAAAACTCCAACATTGATTTTTTGTTCCTTTTTTTACCTCTTCAAAACTCCAAATTTTTTTTTTTTTTTTTTTACCTCTTCAAAACTCCAAATTTTTTTTTTTTTTTTTACCTCTTCAAACTCACAATTTTTTTTTTTTTTTTTTACCTCTTCAAAACTCCAACTTTTTTTTTTTTTTACCTCTTCAAAACTCTACAATTTTTTTTTTTTTTTTTTTACCTCTTCAAAACTCCAACTTTTTTTTTTTTTTTACCTCTTCAAAATTCCACAATTTTTTTTTATTTTTTTTTACCTCTTCAAAACTCCAACTTTTTTTTTTTTTTACCTCTTCAAAACTCCAACTTTTTTTTTTTTTTTACCTCTTCAAAACTCCAACATTGATTTTTTGTTCCTTTTTTTACCTCTTCAAAACTCAATTTTTTTTTTTTTTTTTACCTCTTCAAAACTCCAACTTTTTTTTTTTTTTACCTCTTCAAAACTCCAACTTTTTTTTTTTTTTTTTTTACCTCTTCAAAACTCCAACATTGATTTTTTGTTCCTTTTTTTACCTCTTCAAAACTCCACAATTTTTTTTTTTTTTTTTTTTTACCTCTTCAAAACTCAATTTTTTTTTTTTTTTACCTCTTCAAAACTCCAACATTTTTTTTTTTTTTACCTCTTCAAAACTCCACAATTTTTTTTTTTTTTTTTTACCTCTTCAAAACTCCAATTTTTTTTTTTTTTTTTTTTTACCTCTTCAAAACTCCAACTTTTTTTTTTTTTTACCTCTTCAAAACTCAATTTTTTTTTTTTTTTTACCTCTTCAAAACTCCAACTTTTTTTTTTTTTTTACCTCTTCAAAACTCCACAATTTTTTTTTTTTTTTTTTTACCTCTTCAAAACTCTAACTTTTTTTTTTTTTTTACCTCTTCAAAACTCCAACTTTTTTTTTTTTTTACCTCTTCAAAACTCCAACTTTTTTTTTTTTTTTTTTAACCTCTTCAAAACTCCAACTTTTTTTTTTTTCTTTTTTTTTACCTCTTCAAAACTCCAACATTGATTTTTTGTTCCTTTTTTTACCTCTTCAAAACTCCAACTTTTTTTTTTTTTACCTCTTCAAAACTCAATTTTTTTATTTTTTTTTTACCTCTTCAAAACTCCAACTTTTTTTTTTTTTTTACCTCTTCAAAACTCCAACTTTTTTTTATTTACCTCTTCAAAACTCAATTTTTTTTTTTTTTTTTTACCTCTTCAAAACTCCAACTTTTTTTTTTTTTTTAACCTCTTCAAAACTCCAACTTTTTTTTTTTTTTTACCTCTTCAAAACTCAATTTTTTTTTTTTTTTTTTACCTCTTCAAAACTCCAACTTTTTTTTTTTTTTACCTCTTCAAAACTCCAACTTTTTTTTTTTTTTTACCTCTTCAAAACTCCAATTTTTTTTTTTTTTTTTTAACCTCTTCAAAACTCCAACTTTTTTTTTTTTTTTTTTTACCTCTTCAAAACTCCAACTTTTTTTTTATTTTACCTCTTCAAAACTCCAACTTTTTTTTTTTTTTTTTTTACCTCTTCAAAACTCCAACATTGATTTTTTGTTCCTTTTTTTACCTCTTCAAAACTCCACAATTTTTTTTTTTTTTTTTTTTTACCTCTTCAAAACTCAATTTTTTTTTTTTTTTTACCTCTTCAAAACTCCAACTTTTTTTTTTTTTTTTTTACCTCTTCAAAACTCCACAATTTTTTTTTTTTTTTTTTTTTACCTCTTCAAAACTCCAACTTTTTTTTTTTTTTTACCTCTTCAAAACTCAATTTTTTTTTTTTTTTTACCTCTTCAAAACTCCAAATTTTTTTTTTTTTTTTTAACCTCTTCAAAACTCCAACTTTTTTTTTTTTTACCTCTTCAAAACTCAATTTTTTTTTTTTTTTTTTTTTACCTCTTCAAAACTCAATTTTTTTTTTTTTTTTTTACCTCTTCAAAACTCCAACTTTTTTTTTTTTTACCTCTTCAAAACTCCAATTTTTTTTTTTTTTTTTTAACCTCTTCAAAACTCCAACTTTTTTTTTTTTTTTTACCTCTTCAAAACTCCAACTTTTTTTTTATTTTACCTCTTCAAAACTCCAACTTTTTTTTTTTTTTTTTTTACCTCTTCAAAACTCCAACATTGATTTTTTGTTCCTTTTTTTACCTCTTCAAAACTCCAACTTTTTTTTTTTTTACCTCTTCAAAACTCAATTTTTTTTTTTTTTTTTTACCTCTTCAAAACTCCAACATTGATTTTTTGTTCCTTTTTTTACCTCTTCAAAACTCCAAATTTTTTTTTTTTTTTTTACCTCTTCAAAACTCCAAATTTTTTTTTTTTTTTTTACCTCTTCAAAACTCCAAATTTTTTTTTTTTTTTTTTACCTCTTCAAAACTCCAACTTTTTTTTTTTTTTTTTTACCTCTTCAAAACTCTACAATTTTTTTTTTTTTTTTTTTTACCTCTTCAAAACTCCAACTTTTTTTTTTTTTTTACCTCTTCAAAATTCCACAATTTTTTTTTATTTTTTTTTACCTCTTCAAAACTCCAACTTTTTTTTTTTTTTACCTCTTCAAACTCCAACTTTTTTTTTTTTTTTACCTCTTCAAAACTCCAACATTGATTTTTTGTTCCTTTTTTTACCTCTTCAAAACTCAATTTTTTTTTTTTTTTTTACCTCTTCAAAACTCCAACTTTTTTTTTTTTTTACCTCTTCAAAACTCCAACTTTTTTTTTTTTTTTTTTTTACCTCTTCAAAACTCCAACATTGATTTTTTTGTTCCTTTTTTTACCTCTTCAAAACTCCACAATTTTTTTTTTTTTTTTTTTTACCTCTTCAAAACTCAATTTTTTTTTTTTTTTTACCTCTTCAAAACTCCAACATTTTTTTTTTTTTTACCTCTTCAAAACTCCACAATTTTTTTTTTTTTTTTTTTACCTCTTCAAAACTCCAATTTTTTTTTTTTTTTTTTTTACCTCTTCAAAACTCCAACTTTTTTTTTTTTTTACCTCTTCAAAACTCAATTTTTTTTTTTTTTTTACCTCTTCAAAACTCCAACTTTTTTTTTTTTTTTACCTCTTCAAAACTCCACAATTTTTTTTTTTTTTTTTTTTACCTCTTCAAAACTCTAACTTTTTTTTTTTTTTTACCTCTTCAAAACTCCAACTTTTTTTTTTTTTTTACCTCTTCAAAACTCCAACTTTTTTTTTTTTTTTTTTAACCTCTTCAAAACTCCAACTTTTTTTTTTTTCTTTTTTTTTACCTCTTCAAAACTCCAACATTGATTTTTTGTTCCTTTTTTACCTCTTCAAAACTCCAACTTTTTTTTTTTTTACCTCTTCAAAACTCAATTTTTTTTTATTTTTTTTTACCTCTTCAAAACTCCAACTTTTTTTTTTTTTTTTACCTCTTCAAAACTCCAACTTTTTTTTATTTACCTCTTCAAAACTCAATTTTTTTTTTTTTTTTTACCTCTTCAAAACTCCAACTTTTTTTTTTTTTTAACCTCTTCAAAACTCCAACTTTTTTTTTTTTTTTACCTCTTCAAAACTCAATTTTTTTTTTTTTTTTTTACCTCTTCAAAACTCCAACTTTTTTTTTTTTTTACCTCTTCAAAACTCCAACTTTTTTTTTTTTTTTACCTCTTCAAAACTCCAATTTTTTTTTTTTTTTTTTAACCTCTTCAAAACTCCAACTTTTTTTTTTTTTTTTTTTACCTCTTCAAAACTCCAACTTTTTTTTTATTTTACCTCTTCAAAACTCCAACTTTTTTTTTTTTTTTTTTTTACCTCTTCAAAACTCCAACATTGATTTTTTGTTCCTTTTTTTACCTCTTCAAAACTCCACAATTTTTTTTTTTTTTTTTTTTACCTCTTCAAAACTCAATTTTTTTTTTTTTTTTACCTCTTCAAAACTCCAACTTTTTTTTTTTTTTTTTACCTCTTCAAAACTCCACAATTTTTTTTTTTTTTTTTTTTTTACCTCTTCAAAACTCCAACTTTTTTTTTTTTTTTACCTCTTCAAAACTCAATTTTTTTTTTTTTTTTACCTCTTCAAAACTCCAACTTTTTTTTTTTTTTTACCTCTTCAAAACTCCACAATTTTTTTTTTTTTTTTTTTACCTCTTCAAAACTCTAACTTTTTTTTTTTTTTACCTCTTCAAAACTCCAACTTTTTTTTTTTTTTTTACCTCTTCAAAACTCCAACTTTTTTTTTTTTTTTTTTAACCTCTTCAAAACTCCAACATTGATTTTTTGTTCCTTTTTTACCTCTTCAAAACTCCAACTTTTTTTTTTTTACCTCTTCAAAACTCAATTTTTTTTTTTTTTTTTTACCTCTTCAAAACTCCAACTTTTTTTTTTTTTTTACCTCTTCAAAACTCCAACTTTTTTTTTTTTTTTTAACCTCTTCAAAACTCCAACTTTTTTTTTTTTTTTACCTCTTCAAAACTCCAAATTTTTTTTTTTTTTTTTTAACCTCTTCAAAACTCCAACTTTTTTTTTTTTTACCTCTTCAAAACTCAATTTTTTTTTTTTTTTTTTTTACCTCTTCAAAACTCAATTTTTTTTTTTTTTTTACCTCTTCAAAACTCCAACTTTTTTTTTTTTTACCTCTTCAAAACTCCAACTTTTTTTTTTTTTTTACCTCTTCAAAACTCCAATTTTTTTTTTTTTTTTTAACCTCTTCAAAACTCCAACTTTTTTTTTTTTTTTTTTTACCTCTTCAAAACTCCAACTTTTTTTTTATTTTACCTCTTCAAAACTCCAACTTTTTTTTTTTTTTTTTTACCTCTTCAAAACTCCAACATTGATTTTTTGTTCCTTTTTTTACCTCTTCAAAACTCCACAATTTTTTTTTTTTTTTTTTTTACCTCTTCAAAACTCAATTTTTTTTTTTTTTTTACCTCTTCAAAACTCCAACTTTTTTTTTTTTTTTTTTACCTCTTCAAAACTCCACAATTTTTTTTTTTTTTTTTTTTACCTCTTCAAAACTCCAACTTTTTTTTTTTTTTTACCTCTTCAAAACTCAATTTTTTTTTTTTTTTTTACCTCTTCAAAACTCCAACTTTTTTTTTTTTTTACCTCTTCAAAACTCCACAATTTTTTTTTTTTTTTTTTTTACCTCTTCAAAACTCTAACTTTTTTTTTTTTTTACCTCTTCAAAACTCCAACTTTTTTTTTTTTTTACCTCTTCAAAACTCCAACTTTTTTTTTTTTTTTTTTAACATCTTCAAAACTCCAACTTTTTTTTTTTTTTTTTTTTACCTCTTCAAAACTCCAACATTGATTTTTTGTTCCTTTTTTTACCTCTTCAAAACTCCAACTTTTTTTTTTTTTACCTCTTCAAAACTCAATTTTTTTTTTTTTTTTTTACCTCTTCAAAACTCCAACTTTTTTTTTTTTTTTACCTCTTCAAAACTCCAACTTTTTTTTTTTTTTTTTTACCTCTTCAAAACTCCAACTTTTTTTTTTTTTTTACCTCTTCAAAACTCCAAATTTTTTTTTTTTTTTTTTAACCTCTTCAAAACTCCAACTTTTTTTTTTTTTTTTTTTACCTCTTCAAAACTCCAACATTGATTTTTTGTTCCTTTTTTTACCTCTTCAAAACTCCAACTTTTTTTTTTTTTACCTCTTCAAAACTCAATTTTTTTTTTTTTTTTTTTTACCTCTTCAAAACTCCAACATTGATTTTTTGTTCCTTTTTTTACCTCTTCAAAACTCCACATTTTTTTTTATTTTTTTTTTTTACCTCTTCAAAACTCCAACTTTTTATTTTTTTTTACCTCTTCAAAACTCTACAATTTTTTTTTTTTTTTTTTACCTCTTCAAAACTCCATTTTTTTTTTTTTTTACCTCTTCAAAACTCCAACATTGATTTTTTGTTCCTTTTTTTACCTCTTCAAAACTCCAACTTTTTTTTTTTTTTTACCTCTTCAAAACTCCAACATTGATTTTTTGTTCCTTTTTTTACCTCTTCAAAACTCAATTTTTTTTAATTTTTTTTTTTACCTCTTCAAAACTCCAACATTGATTTTTTGTTCCTTTTTTTACCTCTTCAAAACTCCAAATATATTTTTTTTTTTTTTACCTCTTCAAAACTCAATTTTTTTTTTTTTTTTTACCTCTTCAAAACTCCAACTTTTTTTTTTTTTTACCTCTTCAAAACTCCAAATTTTTTTTATTTTTTTTTACCTCTTCAAAACTCTACAATTTTTTTTTTTTTTTTTTTTACCTCTTCAAAACTCCAACTTTTTTTTTTTTTACCTCTTCAAAACTCCAACTTTTTTTTTTTTTTTTTTTTACCTCTTCAAAACTCCAACTTTTTTTTTTTTTACCTCTTCAAAACTCAATTTTTTTTTTTTTTTTTTTTACCTCTTCAAAACTCCAACATTGATTTTTTGTTCCTTTTTTTACCTCTTCAAAACTCCACATTTTTTTTTATTTTTTTTTTTTACCTCTTCAAAACTCCAACTTTTTATTTTTTTTTACCTCTTCAAAACTCTACCATTTTTTTTTTTTTTTTTTTACCTCTTCAAAACTCCATCATTTTTTTTTTTTTTTACCTCTTCAAAACTCCAACATTGATTTTTTGTTCCTTTTTTTACCTCTTCAAAACTCCAAATATTTTTTTTATTTTTTTTTTACCTCTTCAAAACTCAATTTTTTTTTTTTTTTACCTCTTCAAAACTCCAACATTGATTTTTTGTTCCTTTTTTTACCTCTTCAAAACTCCAACTTTTTTTTTTTTTTTTTTACCTCTTCAAAACTCCAAATTTTTTTTTTTTTTTTACCTCTTCAAAACTCAATTTTTTTTTTTTTTTTACCTCTTCAAAACTCCAACTTTTTTTTTTTTTTACCTCTTCAAAACTCCAACTTTTTTTTTTTTTTACCTCTTCAAAACTCCACAATTTTTTTTTTTTTTTTTTTACCTCTTCAAAACTCTAACTTTTTTTTTTTTTTACCTCTTCAAAACTCCAACTTTTTTTTTTTTTTTACCTCTTCAAAACTCCAACTTTTTTTTTTTTTTTTTTAACCTCTTCAAAACTCCAACTTTTTTTTTTTTTTTTTTTACCTCTTCAAAACTCCAACATTGATTTTTTGTTCCTTTTTTTACCTCTTCAAAACTCCAACTTTTTTTTTTTTTACCTCTTCAAAACTCAATTTTTTTTTTTTTTTTTACCTCTTCAAAACTCCAACTTTTTTTTTTTTTTTTACCTCTTCAAAACTCCAACTTTTTTTTTTTTACCTCTTCAAAACTCAATTTTTTTTTTTTTTTTTACCTCTTCAAAACTCTAACTTTTTTTTTTTTTACCTCTTCAAAACTCCAACTTTTTTTTTTTTTACCTCTTCAAAACTCAATTTTTTTTTTTTTTTTACCTCTTCAAAACTCCAACTTTTTTTTTTTTTTTACCTCTTCAAAACTCCAAATTTTTTTTTTTTTTTTTTACCTCTTCAAAACTCCAACTTTTTTTTTTTTTTTACCTCTTCAAAACTCCAAATTTTTTTTTTTTTTTTTTAACCTCTTCAAAACTCCAACTTTTTTTTTTTTTTTTTTTACCTCTTCAAAACTCCAACATTGATTTTTTGTTCCTTTTTTTACCTCTTCAAAACTCCAACTTTTTTTTTTTTTACCTCTTCAAAACTCAATTTTTTTTTTTTTTTTTTTTACCTCTTCAAAACTCCAACATTGATTTTTTGTTCCTTTTTTTACCTCTTCAAAACTCCACATTTTTTTTTATTTTTTTTTTTTACCTCTTCAAAACTCCAACTTTTTATTTTTTTTTACCTCTTCAAAACTCTACCATTTTTTTTTTTTTTTTTTTACCTCTTCAAAACTCCATTTTTTTTTTTTTTTACCTCTTCAAAACTCCAACATTGATTTTTTGTTCCTTTTTTTACCTCTTCAAAACTCCAAATATTTTTTTTATTTTTTTTTTACCTCTTCAAAACTCAATTTTTTTTTTTTTTTACCTCTTCAAAACTCCAACATTGATTTTTTGTTCCTTTTTTTACCTCTTCAAAACTCCAAATTTTTTTTTTTTTTACCTCTTCAAAACTCCAAATTTTTTTTTTTTTTTTTTACCTCTTCAAAACTCAATTTTTTTTTTTTTTTACCTCTTCAAAACTCAATTTTTTTTTTTTTTTTACCTCTTCAAAACTCAATTTTTTTTTTTTTTTACCTCTTCAAAACTCCAAATTTTTTTTTTTTTTTTTTACCTCTTCAAAACTCAATTTTTTTTTTTTTTTTTTACCTCTTCAAAACTCCAACATTGATTTTTTGTTCCTTTTTTTACCTCTTCAACTCCAAATTTTTTTTTTTTTTTACCTCTTCAAAACTCCAACATTGATTTTTTGTTCCTTTTTTTACCTCTTCAAAACTCCAAATTTTTTTTTTTTTTTTTAACCTCTTCAAAACTCCAACTTTTTTTTTTTTTTTTACCTCTTCAAAACTCCAACTTTTTTTTTATTTTACCTCTTCAAAACTCCAACTTTTTTTTTTTTTTTTTTTACCTCTTCAAAACTCCAACATTGATTTTTTGTTCCTTTTTTTACC
>NW_028258806.1:0-15000 GCF_982586985.1 Callionymus lyra
GAAAAAAAAATTGTGGAGTTTTGAAGAGGTAAAAAAAAAAAAAAAAAGTGTGGAGTTTTGAAGAGGTAAAAAAAAAAAAAATTTAGGAGTTTTGAAGAGGTAAAAAAAAAAAAAAAATGTGGAGTTTTGAAGAGGTAAAAAAAAAAAAAATTTGGAGTTTTGAAGAGGAAAAAAAAAATATTAAAAAAATTGTGGAGTTTTGAAGAGGTAAAAAAAAAAAAAAAAGTTGGAGTTTTGAAGAGGTAAAAAAAAAATAAAAAAAATTGTGGAGTTTTGAAGAGGTAAAAAAAGGAACAAAAAATCAATGTTGGAGTTTTGAAGAGGTAAAAAAAAAAAAATGTTGGAGTTTTGAAGAGGTAAAAAAAAAAAAATTGGAGTTTTGAAGAGGTAAAAAAAAAAAAAAATAGAGTTTTGAAGAGGTAAAAAAAAAAAATAATATGAGTTTTGAAGAGGTAAAAAAAAAAAAAAAAAGTTGGAGTTTTGAAGAGGTAAAAAAAAAATATAAAAAAATTTGTGGAGTTTTGAAGAGGTAAAAAAGGAACAAAAAATCAATGTTGGAGTTTTGAAGAGGTAAAAAAAAAAAAATGTTGGAGTTTTGAAGAGGTAAAAAAAAAAAAAAAAATGTTGGAGTTTTGAAGAGGTAAAAAAAAAAAAAATTTGGAGTTTTGAAGAGGAAAAAAAAAAAAAAAAATTGTGGAGTTTTGAAGAGGTAAAAAAAAAAAAAATTGGAGTTTTGAAGAGGTAAAAAGAAAAAAAATGTTGGAGTTTTGAAGAGGTAAAAAAAAAAATGTTGGAGTTTTGAAGAGGTAAAAAAAAAAAAGTTGGAGTTTTGAAGAGGTAAAAAAAGGAACAAAAAATCAATGTTGGAGTTTTGAAGAGGAAAAAAAAAAAAAAAAAAAGTTGGAGTTTTGAAGAGGTAAAAAAAAAAAAAAAAATTGTTTAATTTTGAAGAGGTAAAAAAAAAATATAAAAAAAATTGTGGAGTTTTGAAGAGGTAAAAAAAGGAACAAAAAATCAATGTTGGAGTTTTGAAGAGGTAAAAAAAAAAAAAATGTTGGAGTTTTGAAGAGGTAAAAAAAAAAAAAAATTGGAGTTTTGAAGAGGTAAAAAAAAAAAAAAAAAGTTGGAGTTTTGAAGAGGTAAAAAAAAAAAAAAATTGTGGAGTTTTGAAGAGGTAAAAAAAAAAAAATTGAGTTTTGAAGAGGTAAAAAAAAAAAAAAATTTTTGGAGTTTTGAAGAGGTAAAAAAAAAAAAAAAAAAAGTGTGGAGTTTTGAAGAGGTAAAAAAAAAAAGTGGAGTTTTGAAGAGGTAAAAAAAAAAAAATTTGGAGTTTTGAAGAGGTAAAAAAAAAATAAAAAAAATTGTGGAGTTTTGAAGAGGTAAAAAAAGGAACAAAAAATCAATGTTGGAGTTTTGAAGAGGTAAAAAAAAAAAAAATGTTGGAGTTTTGAAGAGGTAAAAAAAAAAAAAAAATTTAGGAGTTTTGAATAGGTAAAAAAAAAAAATTGTGGAGTTTTGAAGAGGTAAAAAAAAAAAAAAAAAAGTGTGGAGTTTTGAAGAGGTAAAAAAAAAAAAAAAATTTAGGAGTTTTGAAGAGGTAAAAAAAAAAAAAAAAAGTGGAGTTTTGAAGAGGTAAAAAAAAAAAAAATTTGGAGTTTTGAAGAGGTAAAAAAAAAATAAAAAAATTGTGGAGTTTTGAAGAGGTAAAAAAAGGAACAAAAAATCAATGTTGGAGTTTTGAAGAGGTAAAAAAAAAAAAAATTTGGAGTTTTGAAGAGGTAAAAAAAAAAAATTGGAGTTTTGAAGAGGTAAAAAAAAAAATAAAAAAAATTGTGGAGTTTTGAAGAGGTAAAAAAAAAATATAAAAAAAATTGTGGAGTTTTGAAGAGGTAAAAAAAGGAACAAAAAATCAATGTTGGAGTTTTGAAGAGGTAAAAAAAAAAAAATGTTGGAGTTTTGAAGAGGTAAAAAAAAAAAAAAAATTGTGGAGTTTTGAAGAGGTAAAATAAGGAACAAAAAATCAATGTTGGAGTTTTGAAGAGATAAAAAAAAAATAAAAAATTGAGTTTTGAAGAGGTAAAAAAAAAAAAAAAAAGTTGGAGTTTTGAAGAGGTAAAAAAAAAAAAAAAATTTAGGAGTTTTGAATAGGTAAAAAAAAAAAAAAATTGTGGAGTTTTGAAGAGGTAAAAAAAAAAAAAAAAAAGTGTGGAGTTTTGAAGAGGTAAAAAAAAAAAAAAATGTAGGTGTTTTGAAAAGGTAAAAAAAAAAAAAAATGTGGAGTTTTGAAGAGGTAAAAAAAAAAAATGTAGGAGTTTTGAAGAGGTAAAAAAAAAAAAAATGTTGGAGTTTTGAAGAGGTAAAAAAAAATAAAACAATTTAGGAGTTTTGAAGAGGTAAAAAAAATATAAAAAAAAAGTTGGAGTTTTGAAGTGGCAAAAAAAGGAACAAAAAATCAATGTTGGAGTTTTGAAGAGGTAAAAAAAAAAAAAAAAAAAAATTTGGAGTTTTGAAGAGGTAAAAAAAAAAATAAAAAAAAATGTGGAGTTTTGAAGAGGTAAAAAAAAAAAAAATTGGAGTTTTGAAGAGGTAAAAAAAAAAAAAAAAAAGTTGGAGTTTTGAAGAGGTAAAAAAAAAATATTAAAAAATTGTGGAGTTTTGAAGAGGTAAAAAAAGGAACAAAAAATCAATGTTGGAGTTTTGAAGAGGTAAAAAAAAAAAAAATGTTGGAGTTTTGAAGAGGTAAAAAGAAAAAAAAAATTGTGGAGTTTTGAAGAGGTAAAAAAAGGAACAAAAAATCAATGTTGGAGTTTTGAAGAGGTAAAAAAAAAAAAAAAAAAGATGGGGTTTTGAAGAGGTAAAAAAAGGAACAAAAAATCAATGTTGGAGTTTTGAAGAGGTAAAAAAAAAAAAAAAAAAGTTGGAGTTTTGAAGAGGTAAAAAAAAAAAATAAAAAAAATTGTGGAGTTTTGAAGAGGTAAAAAAAGGAACAAAAAATCAATGTTGGAGTTTTGAAGAGGTAAAAAAAAAAAAAAAAAAAATTGTGGAGTTTTGAAGAGGTAAAAAAAGGAACAAAAAATCAATGTTGGAGTTTTGAAGAGGTAAAAAAAAAAAAAAAAAATTGAGTTTTGAAGAGGTAAAAAAAGGAACAAAAAATCAATGTTGGAGTTTTGAAGAGGTAAAAAAAAAAAAAAAAAAGTTGGAGTTTTGAAGAGGTAAAAAAAAAAAATAAAAAAAATTGTGGAGTTTTGAAGAGGTAAAAAAAAAAAAAGTTGGAGTTTTGAAGAGGTAAAAAAAGGAACGAAAAATCAATGTTGGAGTTTTGAAGAGGTAAAAAAAAAAAAAAAAAAATTGTGGAGTTTTGAAGAGGTAAAAAAAGGAACAAAAAATCAATGTTGGAGTTTTGAAGAGGTAAAAAAAAAAAAAAAAAATTGAGTTTTGAAGAGGTAAAAAAAGGAACAAAAAATCAATGTTGGAGTTTTGAAGAGGTAAAAAGAAAAACAAAATTGTGGAGTTTTGAAGAGGTAAAAAAAGGAACAAAAAATCAATGTTGGAGTTTTGAAGAGGTAAAAAAAAAAAAAAAAAAGTTGGGGTTTTGAAGAGGTAAAAAAAGGAACAAAAAATCAATGTTGGAGTTTTGAAGAGGTAAAAAAAAAAAAAAAAAAAGTTGGAGTTTTGAAGAGGTAAAAAAAAAAAATAAAAAAAATTGTGGAGTTTTGAAGAGGTAAAAAAAAAAAAAGTTGGAGTTTTGAAGAGGTAAAAAAAGGAACAAAAAATCAATGTTGGAGTTTTGAAGAGGTAAAAAAAAAAAAAAAAAAAATTGTGGAGTTTTGAAGAGGTAAAAAAAGGAACAAAAAATCAATGTTGGAGTTTTGAAGAGGTAAAAAAAAAAAAAAAATTGAGTTTTGAAGAGGTAAAAAAAGGAACAAAAAATCAATGTTGGAGTTTTGAAGAGGTAAAAAAAAAAAAAAAAAAAGTTGGAGTTTTGAAGAGGTAAAAAAAAAAAAAAAAAAAAATTGTGGAGTTTTGAAGAGGTAAAAAAAAAAAAGTTGGAGTTTTGAAGAGGTAAAAAAAGGAACAAAAAATCAATGTTGGAGTTTTGAAGAGGTAAAAAAAAAAAAAAAAAAAATTGTGGAGTTTTGAAGAGGTAAAAAAAGGAACAAAAAATCAATGTTGGAGTTTTGAAGAGGTAAAAAAAAAAAAAAAATTGAGTTTTGAAGAGGTAAAAAAAGGAACAAAAAATCAATGTTGGAGTTTTGAAGAGGTAAAAAAAAAAAAAAAAAAATTGAGTTTTGAAGAGGTAAAAAAAAAAAAAAAAAATTTGGAGTTTTGATGAGGTAAAAAAAAAAAAAAAGTTGGAGTTTTGAAGAGGTTAAAAAAAAAAAAAAAAAATTGTGGAGTTTTGAAGAGGTAAAAAAAAAAAAAAAATTGTGGAGTTTTGAAGAGGTAAAAAAAAATTTAAAAAAAAGTTGGAGTTTTGAAGAGGTAAAAAAAAAAAAAAAGAAAAAATTTGGAGTTTTGAAGAGGTAAAAAAAGGAACAAAAAATCAATGTTGGTGTTTTGAAGAGGTAAAAAAAAATAAAAAATTGTGGAGTTTTGAAGAGGTAAAAAAAAAAAAAAATTGTGGAGTTTTGAAGAGGTGAAAAAAAAAATGTAGGAGTTTTGAAGAGGTAAAAAAAAATTAAAAAAAAAGTTGGAGTTTTGAAGAGGTAAAAAAAAAAAAAAAGAAAAAATTTGGAGTTTTGAAGAGGTAAAAAAAGGAACAAAAAATCAATGTTGGTGTTTTGAAGAGGTAAAAAAAAAATAAAAAAAATTAGGAGTTTTGAAGAGGTAAAAAATATATTAAAAAAAGTTGGAGTTTTGAAGAGGTAAAACAAAAAAAAAATGTAGGAGTTTTGAAGAGGTTAAAAAAAAAAAATGTTGGAGTTTTGAAGAGGTAAAAAAAAAATAAAACAATTTAGGAGTTTTGAAGAGGTAAAAAAAATATAAAAAAAAAGTTGGAGTTTTGAAGAGGCAAAAAAAGGAACAAAAAATCAATGTTGGAGTTTTGAAGAGGTAAAAAAAAAAAAAAATTGGAGTTTTGAAGAGGTAAAAAAAGGAACAAAAAATCAATGTTGGAGTTTTGAAGAGGTAAAAAAAAAATATAAAAAAAATTGTGGAGTTTTGAAGAGGTAAAAAAAGGAACAAAAAATCAATGTTGGAGTTTTGAAGAGGTAAAAAAAAAAAAAAAAAAGTTGGAGTTTTGAAGAGGTAAAAAAAAATATAAAAAAAATTGTGGAGTTTTGAAGAGGTAAAAAAAGGAACAAAAAATCAATGTTGGAGTTTTGAAGAGGTAAAAAAAAAAAAAAAAAAAAATTTGGAGTTTTGAAGAGGTAAAAAAAAAAGAAAAATTGGAGTTTTGAAGAGGTAAAAAAAGGAACAAAAAATCAATGTTGGAGTTTTGAAGAGGTAAAAAAAAAAAAAAAAAAGTTGGAGTTTTGAAGAGGTAAAAAAAGGAACAAAAAATCAATGTTGGAGTTTTGAAGAGGTAAAAAAAAAAAAATGTTGGAGTTTTGAAGAGGTAAAAAAAAAAAAAAAAAAATTGGAGTTTTGAAGAGGTAAAAAAAGGAACAAAAAATCAATGTTGGAGTTTTGAAGAGGTAAAAAAAGGAACAAAAAATCAATGTTGGAGTTTTGAAGAGGTAAAAAAAAAATAAAACAATTTAGGAGTTTTGAAGAGGTAAAAAAAATATAAAAAAAAAGTTGGAGTTTTGAAGAGGTAAAAAAAAAATAAAACAATTTAGGAGTTTTGAAGAGGTAAAAAAAAAAAAAAAAATGTTGGAGTTTTGAAGAGGTAAAAAAAAAAAAAAAAATGTTGGAGTTTTGAAGAGGTAAAAAAAAAAAAAAAAAAAATTGTGGAGTTTTGAAGAGGTAAAAAAAGGAACAAAAAATCAATGTTGGAGTTTTGAAGAGGTAAAAAAAAAAAAAAAAAAAGAGTTTTGAAGAGGTAAAAAAAAAAAAAAAATTTGAGTTTTGAAGAGGTAAAAAAAAAAAAAAAATTTAGGAGTTTTGAATAGGTAAAAAAAGGAACAAAAAATCAATGTTGGAGTTTTGAAGAGGTAAAAAAAAAAAAAAATGTTATAGTTTTGAAGAGATAAAAAAAAAAAATGTTGGAGTTTTGAAGAGGTAAAAAAAAAAAAGTTGGAGTTTTGAAGAGGTAAAAAAAGGAACAAAAAAAAAAAGTTGGAGTTTTGAAGAGGTAAAAAAAAAAAAAAAAAAAAAAATTGTAGAGTTTTGAAGAGGTAAAAAAAAAAAAAAGTTGGAGTTTTGAAGAGGTAAAAAAAAAAAAAAAAAAAAATTTGGAGTTTTGAAGAGGTAAAAAAAGGAACAAAAAATCAATGTTGGAGTTTTGAAGAGGTAAAAAAAAAAAAAAAAATTTGGAGTTTTGAAGAGGTAAAAAAAAAAAAGTTGGAGTTTTGAAGAGGTAAAAAAAAAATATAAAAAAAATTGTGGAGTTTTGAAGAGGTAAAAAAAGGAACAAAAAATCAATGTTGGAGTTTTGAAGAGGTAAAAAAAAAAAATGTTGGAGTTTTGAAGAGGTAAAAAAAAAAGAAAAATTGGAGTTTTGAAGAGGTAAAAAAAGGAACAAAAAATCAATGTTGGAGTTTTGAAGAGGTAAAAAAAAAAAAAAAAAGTTGGAGTTTTGAAGAGGTAAAAAAAGGAACAAAAAATCAATGTTGGAGTTTTGAAGAGGTAAAAAAAAAAAAATGTTGGAGTTTTGAAGAGGTAAAAAAAAAAAAAAAAAAATTGGAGTTTTGAAGAGGTAAAAAAAGGAACAAAAAATCAATGTTGGAGTTTTGAAGAGGTAAAAAAAGGAACAAAAAATCAATGTTGGAGTTTTGAAGAGGTAAAAAAAAAATAAAACAATTTAGGAGTTTTGAAGAGGTAAAAAAAATATAAAAAAAAAGTTGGAGTTTTGAAGAGGTAAAAAAAAAATAAAACAATTTAGGAGTTTTGAAGAGGTAAAAAAAAAAAAAAAAATGTTGGAGTTTTGAAGAGGTAAAAAAAAAAAAAAAAATGTTGGAGTTTTGAAGAGGTAAAAAAAAAAAAAAAAAAAAATTGTGGAGTTTTGAAGAGGTAAAAAAAGGAACAAAAAATCAATGTTGGAGTTTTGAAGAGGTAAAAAAAAAAAAAAAAAAAGAGTTTTGAAGAGGTAAAAAAAAAAAAAAAATTTGAGTTTTGAAGAGGTAAAAAAAAAAAAAAAAATTTAGGAGTTTTGAATAGGTAAAAAAAGGAACAAAAAATCAATGTTGGAGTTTTGAAGAGGTAAAAAAAAAAAAAATGTTATAGTTTTGAAGAGATAAAAAAAAAAAATGTTGGAGTTTTGAAGAGGTAAAAAAAAAAAAGTTGGAGTTTTGAAGAGGTAAAAAAAGGAACAAAAAATCAATGTTGGAGTTTTGAAGAGGTAAAAAAAAAAAAAAAAAAAAAATTGTAGAGTTTTGAAGAGGTAAAAAAAAAAAAAAGTTGGAGTTTTGAAGAGGTAAAAAAAAAAAAAAAAAAAATTTGGAGTTTTGAAGAGGTAAAAAAAGGAACAAAAAATCAATGTTGGAGTTTTGAAGAGGTAAAAAAAAAAAAAAAAATTTGGAGTTTTGAAGAGGTAAAAAAAAAAAAGTTGGAGTTTTGAAGAGGTAAAAAAAAAATATAAAAAAAATTGTGGAGTTTTGAAGAGGTAAAAAAAGGAACAAAAAATCAATGTTGGAGTTTTGAAGAGGTAAAAAAAAAAAATGTTGGAGTTTTGAAGAGGTAAAAAAAGGAACAAAAAATCAATGTTGGAGTTTTGAAGAGGTAAAAAAAAAAAAAAAAAAGTTGGAGTTTTGAAGAGGTAAAAAAAAAATATAAAAAAAATTGTGGGGTTTTGAAGAGGTAAAAAAAGGAACAAAAAATCAATGTTGGAGTTTTGAAGAGGTAAAAAAAAAAAAAATGTTGGAGTTTTGAAGAGGTAAAAAAAAAAAAAAAAATTGGAGTTTTGAAGAGGTAAAAAGAAAAAAAAAATTGTCGAGTTTTGAAGAGGTAAAAAAAAAAAAAAATGAGTTTTGAAGAGGTAAAAAAAAAAAAAAAAAAAAAATTGTAGAGTTTTGAAGAGGTAAAAAAAGGAACAACAAATCAATGTTGGAGTTTTGAAGAGGTAAAAAAAAAAAAATGTTGGAGTTTTGAAGAGGTAAAAAAAAAAAAAAAAAAAAAATTGTAGAGTTTTGAAGAGGTAAAAAAAGGAACAACAAATCAATGTTGGAGTTTTGAAGAGGTAAAAAAAAAAAAAAAAAAATTTGGAGTTTTGAAGAGGTAAAAAAAGGAACAAAAAATCAATGTTGGAGTTTTGAAGAGGTAAAAAAAAAAAAAAAAATTTGGAGTTTTGAAGAGGTAAAAAAAAAAAAGTTGGAGTTTTGAAGAGGTAAAAAAAAAATATAAAAAAAATTGTGGAGTTTTGAAGAGGTAAAAAAAGGAACAAAAAATCAATGTTGGAGTTTTGAAGAGGTAAAAAAAGGAACAAAAAATCAATGTTGGAGTTTTGAAGAGGTAAAAAAAAAAAAAAAAAAGTTGGAGTTTTGAAGAGGTAAAAAAAAAATATAAAAAAAATTGTGGGGTTTTGAAGAGGTAAAAAAAGGAACAAAAAATCAATGTTGGAGTTTTGAAGAGGTAAAAAAAAAAAAAATGTTGGAGTTTTGAAGAGGTAAAAAAAAAAAAAAAATTGGAGTTTTGAAGAGGTAAAAAAAATTAAAAAGTTGGAGTTTTGAAGAGGTAAAAAAAAAAAAATGTTGGAGTTTTGAAGAGGTAAAAAAAAAAAAAGTTGGAGTTTTGAAGAGGTAAAAAAAGGAACAAAAAATCAATGTTGGAGTTTTGAAGAGGTAAAAAAAAAAAAAAAAAAAGTTGGAGTTTTGAAGAGGTAAAAAAAGGAACAAAAAATCAATGTTGGAGTTTTGAAGAAGTAAAAAAAAAAAAAAAAAAAGTTGGAGTTTTGAAGAGGTAAAAAAAAAAAAAGTTGGAGTTTTGAAGAGGTAAAAAAAAAAAAAGTTGGAGTTTTGAAGAGGTAAAAAAAGGAACAAAAAATCTATGTTGGAGTTTTGAAGAGGTAAAAAAAAAAAAAAAAAAGTTGGAGTTTTGAAGAGGTAAAAAAAAAAAAAAGTTGGAGTTTTGAAGAGGTAAAAAAAAAAAAAAAAAATTTGGAGTTTTGAAGAGGTAAAAAAAAAAAAAAAATTGTGGAGTTTTGAAGAGGTAAAAAAAAAAAAAAAATTGTGGAGTTTTGAAGAGGTGAAAAAAAAAATGTAGGAGTTTTGAAGAGGTAAAAAAAAATTAAAAAAAAAGTTGGAGTTTTGAAGAGGTAAAAAAAAAAAAAAAGAAAAAATTTGGAGTTTTGAAGAGGTAAAAAAAGGAACAAAAAATCAATGTTGGTGTTTTGAAGAGGTAAAAAAAAATAAAAAAAATTAGGAGTTTTGAAGAGGTAAAAAATATATTAAAAAAAGTTGGAGTTTTGAAGAGGTAAAACAAAAAAAAAATTGTGGAGTTTTGAAGAGGTAAAAAAAAAAAAAAATGTAGGAGTTTTGAAGAGGTTAAAAAAAAAAATGTTGGAGTTTTGAAGAGGTAAAAAAAAAATAAAACAATTTAGGAGTTTTGAAGAGGTAAAAAAAATATAAAAAAAAAGTTGGAGTTTTGAAGAGGCAAAAAAAGGAACAAAAAATCAATGTTGGAGTTTTGAAGAGGTAAAAAAAAAAAAAAATTGGAGTTTTGAAGAGGTAAAAAAAGGAACAAAAAATCAATGTTGGAGTTTTGAAGAGGTAAAAAAAAAATATAAAAAAAATTGTGGAGTTTTGAAGAGGTAAAAAAAGGAACAAAAAATCAATGTTGGAGTTTTGAAGAGGTAAAAAAAAAAAAAAAAAAGTTGGAGTTTTGAAGAGGTAAAAAAAAAATATAAAAAAAATTGTGGAGTTTTGAAGAGGTAAAAAAAAAAAAAAAAAAAATTGTGGAATTTTGAAGAGGTAAAAAAAAATTAAAAAAAAGTTGGAGTTTTGAAGAGGTAAAAAAAGGAACAAAAAATCAATGTTGGAGTTTTGAAGAGGTAAAAAAAAAAAAAAAAGTTGGAGTTTTGGAGAGGTAAAAAAAGGAACAAAAAATCAATGTTGGAGTTTTGAAGAGGTAAAAAAAAAAAAAAAAAAAAATTGTGGAGTTTTGAAGAGGTGAAAAAAAAAAAAAAAAAAAAAGTTGGAGTTTTGAAGAGGTAAAGAAAGGAACAAAAAAACAATGTTGGAGTTTTGAAGAGGTAAAAAAAAAAAAAAAAAAAAAAAGTTGGAGTTTTGAAGAGGTAAAAAAAGGAACAAAAAATCAATGTTGGAGTTTTGAAGAGGTAAAAAAAAAAAAAAAAAAATTGTGGAGTTTTGAAGAGGTAAAAAAAGGAACAAAAAATCAATGTTGGAGTTTTGAAGAGGTAAAAAAAAAAAAAAAAAAAATTGTGGAGTTTTGAAGAGGTAAAAAAAAAAAAAAAAATTAAGGAGTTTTGAAGAGGTAAAAAAAAAAAAAAAAAAAAAAGTTGGAGTTTTGGAGAGGTAAAAAAAGGAACAAAAAATCAATGTTGGAGTTTTGAAGAGGTAAAAAAAAAAAAAAAAAAAATTGTGGAGTTTTGAAGAGGTAAAAAAAAAAAAAAAAATTAAGGAGTTTTGAAGAGGTAAAAAAAAAAAAAAAAAAAAAAGTTGGAGTTTTGGAGAGGTAAAAAAAGGAACAAAAAATCAATGTTGGAGTTTTGAAGAGGTAAAAAAAGGAACAAAAAATCAATGTTGGAGTTTTGAAGAGGTAAAAAAAAAAAAAAAAAAAATTGTGGAATTTTGAAGAGGTAAAAAAAAATTAAAAAAAAAAAAGTTGAGTTTTGAAGAGGTAAAAAAAGGAACAAAAAATCAATGTTGGAGTTTTGAAGAGGTAAAAAAAAAAAAAAAAAGTTGGAGTTTTGAAGAGGTAAAGAAAGGAACAAAAAAACAATGTTGGAGTTTTGAAGAGGTAAAAAAAAAAAAAAAAAAAATAGTTGGAGTTTTGGAGAGGTAAAAAAAGGAACAAAAAATCAATGTTGGAGTTTTGAAGAGGTAAAAAAAAAAAAAAAAAAAATTGTGGAGTTTTGAAGAGGTAAAAAAAAAAAAAAAAATTAAGGAGTTTTGAAGAGGTAAAAAAAAAAAAAAAAAAAAAAGTTGGAGTTTTGGAGAGGTAAAAAAAGGAACAAAAAATCAATGTTGGAGTTTTGAAGAGGTAAAAAAAGGAACAAAAAATCAATGTTGGAGTTTTGAAGAGGTAAAAAAAAAAAAAAAAAAATTGTGGAATTTTGAAGAGGTAAAAAAAAATTAAAAAAAAAAAAGTTGAGTTTTGAAGAGGTAAAAAAAGGAACAAAAAATCAATGTTGGAGTTTTGAAGAGGTAAAAAAAAAAAAAAAAAGTTGGAGTTTTGAAGAGGTAAAGAAAGGAACAAAAAAACAATGTTGGAGTTTTGAAGAGGTAAAAAAAAAAAAAAAAAAAAAAAGTTGGAGTTTTGAAGAGGTAAAAAAAGGAACAAAAAATCAATGTTGGAGTTTTGAAGAGGTAAAAAAAGGAACAAAAAATCAATGTTGGAGTTTTGAAGAGGTAAAAAAAAAAAAAAAAAAAAAAGTTGGAGTTTTGAAGAGGTAAAAAAAGGAACAAAAAATCAATGTTGGAGTTTTGAAGAGGTAAAAAAAAAAAAAAAAAAATGTGGAGTTTTGAAGAGGTAAAAAAAAAAAAAAAAAAAAAAGTTGGAGTTTTGAAGAGGTAAAAAAAGGAACAAAAAATCAATGTTGGAGTTTTGAAGAGGTAAAAAAAAAAAAAAAAAAAAAATTGTGGAGTTTTGAAGAGGTAAAAAAAAAAAAAAAAATTAGGAGTTTTGAAGAGGTAAAAAAAAAAAAAAAAAAAAAAGTTGGAGTTTTGAAGAGGTAAAAAAAAAATAAAAAAAAATTGTGGAATTTTGAAGAGGTAAAAAAAAATTAAAAAAAAGTTGGAGTTTTGAAGAGGTAAAAAAAGGAACAAAAAATCAATGTTGGAGTTTTGAAGAGGTAAAAAAAAAAAAAAAAGTTGGAGTTTTGGAGAGGTAAAAAAAGGAACAAAAAATCAATGTTGGAGTTTTGAAGAGGTAAAAAAAAAAAAAAAAAATTGTGGAGTTTTGAAGAGGTAAAAAAAGGAACAAAAAATCAATGTTGGAGTTTTGAAGAGGTAAAAAAAAAAAAAAAAAAATTGTGGAGTTTTGAAGAGGTAAAAAAAAAAAAAAAAAAAAAAAGTTGGAGTTTTGAAGAGGTAAAAAAAGGAACAAAAAATCAATGTTGGAGTTTTGAAGAGGTAAAAAAAAAAAAAAAAAAAAAAAGTTGGAGTTTTGAAGAGGTAAAGAAAGGAACAAAAAATCAATGTTGGAGTTTTGAAGAGGTAAAAAAAAAAAAAAAAAAAAAAGTTGGAGTTTTGAAGAGGTAAAAAAAGGAACAAAAAATCAATGTTGGAGTTTTGAAGAGGTAAAAAAAATAAATAAATTTAGGAGTTTTGAAGAGGTAAAAAAAAAAAAAAAAAAAATTGTGGAGTTTTGAAGAGGTAAAAAAAAAAAAAAAAAAAAAAAGTTGGAGTTTTGAAGAGGTAAAAAAAGGAACAAAAAATCAATGTTGGAGTTTTGAAGAGGTAAAAAAAAAAAAAAAAAAAAAAGTTGGAGTTTTGAAGAGGTAAAGAAAGGAACAAAAAATCAATGTTGGAGTTTTGAAGAGGTAAAAAAAAAAAAAAAAAAAAAAAGTTGGAGTTTTGAAGAGGTAAAAAAAGGAACAAAAAATCAATGTTGGAGTTTTGAAGAGGTAAAAAAAAAAAAAAAAAAAATTGTGGAGTTTTGAAGAGGTAAAAAAAGGAACAAAAAATCAATGTTGGAGTTTTGAAGAGGTAAAAAAAAAAAAAAAAATTGAGGAGTTTTGAAGAGGTAAAAAAAAAAAAAAAAAAAAAAAGTTGGGGTTTTGAAGAGGTAAAAAAAGGAACAAAAAATCAATGTTGGAGTTTTGAAGAGGTAAAAAAAAAAAAAAAAAAAAAAGTTGGAGTTTTGAAGAGGTAAAAAAAGGAACAAAAAATCAATGTTGGAGTTTTGAAGAGGTAAAAAAAAAAAAATGTTGGAGTTTTGAAGAGGTAAAAAAAAAAAAAAAAAATTGGAGTTTTGAAGAGGTAAAAAAAGGAACAAAAAATCAATGTTGGAGTTTTGAAGAGGTAAAAAAAGGAACAAAAAATCAATGTTGGAGTTTTGAAGAGGTAAAAAAAAAATAAAACAATTTAGGAGTTTTGAAGAGGTAAAAAAAATATAAAAAAAAAGTTGGAGTTTTGAAGAGGTAAAAAAAAAATAAAACAATTTAGGAGTTTTGAAGAGGTAAAAAAAAAAAAAAAAATGTTGGAGTTTTGAAGAGGTAAAAAAAAAAAAAAAAATGTTGGAGTTTTGAAGAGGTAAAAAAAAAAAAAAAAAAAAATTGTGGAGTTTTGAAGAGGTAAAAAAAGGAACAAAAAATCAATGTTGGAGTTTTGAAGAGGTAAAAAAAAAAAAAAAAAAAGAGTTTTGAAGAGGTAAAAAAAAAAAAAAAATTTGAGTTTTGAAGAGGTAAAAAAAAAAAAAAAAATTTAGGAGTTTTGAATAGGTAAAAAAAGGAACAAAAAATCAATGTTGGAGTTTTGAAGAGGTAAAAAAAAAAAAAAATGTTATAGTTTTGAAGAGATAAAAAAAAAAAATGTTGGAGTTTTGAAGAGGTAAAAAAAAAAAAGTTGGAGTTTTGAAGAGGTAAAAAAAGGAACAAAAAATCAATGTTGGAGTTTTGAAGAGGTAAAAAAAAAAAAAAAGTTGGAGTTTTGAAGAGGTAAAAAAAAAAAAAAAAAAAAAATTGTAGAGTTTTGAAGAGGTAAAAAAAAAAAAAGTTGGAGTTTTGAAGAGGTAAAAAAAAAAAAAAAAATATTTGGAGTTTTGAAGAGGTAAAAAAAGGAACAAAAAATCAATGTTGGAGTTTTGAAGAGGTAAAAAAAAAAAAAAAAATTTGGAGTTTTGAAGAGGTAAAAAAAAAAAAGTTGGAGTTTTGAAGAGGTAAAAAAAAAATATAAAAAAAATTGTGGAGTTTTGAAGAGGTAAAAAAAGGAACAAAAAATCAATGTTGGAGTTTTGAAGAGGTAAAAAAAAAAAATGTTGGAGTTTTGAAGAGGTAAAAAAAGGAACAAAAAATCAATGTTGGAGTTTTGAAGAGGTAAAAAAAAAAAAAAAAAAGTTGGAGTTTTGAAGAGGTAAAAAAAAAAAAGTTGGAGTTTTGAAGAGGTAAAAAAAAAATATAAAAAAAATTGTGGAGTTTTGAAGAGGTAAAAAAAGGAACAAAAAATCAATGTTGGAGTTTTGAAGAGGTAAAAAAAGGAACAAAAAATCAATGTTGGAGTTTTGAAGAGGTAAAAAAAAAAAAAAAAAAGTTGGAGTTTTGAAGAGGTAAAAAAAAAATATAAAAAAAATTGTGGGGTTTTGAAGAGGTAAAAAAAGGAACAAAAAATCAATGTTGGAGTTTTGAAGAGGTAAAAAAAAAAAAAATGTTGGAGTTTTGAAGAGGTAAAAAAAAAAAAAAAATTGGAGTTTTGAAGAGGTAAAAAAAATTAAAAAGTTGGAGTTTTGAAGAGGTAAAAAAAAAAAAATGTTGGAGTTTTGAAGAGGTAAAAAAAAAAAAAGTTGGAGTTTTGAAGAGGTAAAAAAAGGAACAAAAAATCAATGTTGGAGTTTTGAAGAGGTAAAAAAAAAAAAAAAAAAAGTTGGAGTTTTGAAGAGGTAAAAAAAGGAACAAAAAATCAATGTTGGAGTTTTGAAGAAGTAAAAAAAAAAAAAAAAAAAGTTGGAGTTTTGAAGAGGTAAAAAAAAAAAAAGTTGGAGTTTTGAAGAGGTAAAAAAAAAAAAAGTTGGAGTTTTGAAGAGGTAAAAAAAGGAACAAAAAATCTATGTTGGAGTTTTGAAGAG